>NW_005843478.1:18383-73699 GCF_000455745.1 Alligator sinensis
TGGGGGGGGTGGGTTGGGGGGCAGGGGTTGGATTAGTAATAGTTGCACTTTGACATAGAATGTGCTGTCCAATTCATGGCCCACACTCCACATACAGCCCCTGAGCAGTTAACTTGTGGCTCTCAGGCTCCTAGTCAGATACTGCTCTTGTCATTGCTCTCATGGTGCTGCTGCATAGTCTCTACGATTTGTTTCTGCCCCCAGCCTCTGTCCCTTGGAGCAGGGCAATGTGATCTGTGGGACTGAGGGAGCCCACAGCCAGGGGGCTTAGGGGAACTGGGGACCCCAACACGGTACATTGAGGTTATCTGGGGTGCAGTGGTGGCATACACACAATACAGGACAGGGGTGTCAGTGTGGTGCAGTGGGTTCAGGGGACTCCCACAGTAGGAGAGGCCCCACATAGTGTGGCCCATGACCCCTGGACACTCAAATAACTGGACAGCCCTAATGTACAAAAATGATTAATGCATCAGGAAAAAGAACATACAGTGAAAATAGACAAAAGATACAAAGAAACATTTTTTAAGCAAGAGTCTGAAATAGAGCTGAGAAGCTAGAAAAGTTGAGAGCACTGATATGGGCAGGGGCAGATTTGTTTAAGGCATTGCAATTAAGGATTAGTTTTAACTTTAGGCAAAATGTAAGAACCATTGACATAGTGATGAGGAAGGACTTGGAAAACACCTTATTTCTATTCCCAGCTTCGTCACTAGTGTTTTGGATAACAGTACTTATCACTTCTTCTCTGTATGTTTCATCTGTAAAGTGAGGATAATGATACCTCCTTTGTAAAGTGCTTTGAGATCAATTGATGAAAGGTCCTATATAAGAATTAGTTATTACTGTTACATGGTGAAAGAAATGAACAAAGTGTTGTAGTGATCTGTTTCTTGCATAAGACTACTGAAGTCAGTGGAATTTGAAGAACAGATTTTGGGGATGATGTTATAAATGAAGAAATGATAGGATTTGGCAAAGCCTAGACATAAAAGAAGAAAAAAAATATATATATATATATGTAACCTGAGATTTATTGGCTTGTGTATTGGGAAGGACAGTGAAACTTTCAAGAGTGATGGACAAGGGAAGGTTTTTGGTTATGGTAAGAAATTAAGTTTGTGCCCTGTTGAATTTGAGTTAGTACAACAAGGGTAAAGAATCAGCACTATCATTAGAGTGAGGGGGCCAACTAATTTTTAAGGAGGCCACCAAATAGCAATCAGACAGTAACAAGGTAAGTTTTCTTGTTGCAAAGCTAGAATATACTTGATCATTTTGAGGCAAGACTCCTTTTTTTTCATTACTGGTCTAATGAATGTATGGTTGGTTAGGAAAAAAGATCTTGATAGTTCTGCTGTTTATGATTTTCATTTTTGTGGATAGGTGGAAATGAGAGAGGCAACTATTTCTAACAAGTTCCAAATGGTGCATTTGTTTCCCTTAGCCACATAGGGTCAGATTTTGGTTCTCTTTATTGAGCTGATTGTTCTAATTGAGATAATTTATAAATTAAAATGTTAAATCCATTGAAAGTATGGATATCTTAATCTGGCCCACAGAAAATCAGTATGAGTTGTACCTGAGTAAGGAAAGATAGATTTTAAAATGTAGTCAGCCAATTAAATTGCTTCTTCAGTCTTGCTCATCTTTTATATACTATACTATGCAGTTGTATAGGGGGCCCCCACAGTGAGGGAGGGTTGGGGCTGGGGCAGGAGCAGACGCTGCCCAGCCAGGGTGGGGCAGGGCACAGGGTGTGGGATAGAGCCATGGGCAGCTCATGTGGTGGGTGGGGATTCCATCGCTGCGTACACCCCTGGGGGAGACATAGAGGGCATGTGTCCCCCCCCTCGATTTGTGCATGGGGCAAGGTTGGGCTGCCTGCTACGGGCTCAGGGCCGGGGGCTGCCCTGGTGTATTCCCAGCAGGGGGCTGGTCCAGGGTTGTGCTTCGGGCCAGCAGGGCAGGTGGCGGTAGCACTGGGAGGGGGCTGCAGCCACCCTAAAATTTGCCACAGCCACCCTGTAGCCCTCTCTCCAGCACTGCCACTGCCAACCCTGAGTGCAGCCCTGGCCCAGTCCCCCCTGGTTGGGAAGAGACCAACGCAGCCCTCAGCCCCAAGCCCGCAGTGGGCAGCCCACCTTTGCTTCGTGTACAAATTTGAGGGACACGTATCGCATGCCACCCCAGGGAGTGTGTGCAGCAGCAGGAGCCATCCCCCTGCCTTGAATGAGCTGCCCGTGGCTCTGTCCCATGCCTCACCCCACCCTGGCTGGGCAGTGCCTGCCCCAGCCCCCACTCCCTCCCTCACTGTGGGGTCCTCGATCTGTCCCCCCGTGCCTCTTCCCTCCCCCTGCCCCTTTCCTCCCACAGACTTACTGGCTGGACACTGCTCTCCAAGCTGCCATTTTGCATTCCTGGTCATGTGCAGACTGCAGCCGCATACGTGCATGGGGCATTTATCAGTGACATTATTGGCCACATCAGCCAAAAAAGCCAATTGCCAATTATCTCAATTTTCCTTTTATTGGTGGTGGTACGATATGGACCGATATATTGGTGCACCTCTAATTTCAAAAGATATGCTAAGGCCAGAATATGCTCTATTTAAATACTATTTTAGTAAAACAAACACAAGACACTCCTAGTTGCTCTCTTTTCTATCTTTGAGTAGTCTGCCTTTTCAGTTTTTTACAGTTTCTGCCTTTTAAATTGCAAAATTCAGTACAGATGTTGTCTTTATTTGGGTCTCTTATTACTGTGTTATTACTGATTTGTTTTATTTATTCAAATAGGAAAGTATAATGTGTTTCTAACTAGATAATAAAGGCCGTGATCCTTCATCAGCATGCACTTTCATGAAACACTGTGCTTACATGAATTCCATTCACTTCAGTGACATTACGGTCCACATTAATGAATCCCAGTGCATAATTAGTGCCATATATTTTAAAGGATATTTTAGCATGAATGTATGATGCTGTAATTCCATGAAAATTCCATTCCAATTTAAATTAATTAGTTCACTTACTGCAAACAACAAATAATGTTAAGTGTATGATATGTGTATCATTATATAACATGATGAGTAGTTACTTGAGGACACATTTGTCTTTCAGTTGAGAGAATTCAGCAATAGCTAATACATGTAGAGTATTCTGTAATATATAAATGTAAACTGACACACTGTGATTGCTCATTTTAATGTATGTTACTACATTGATCAGAATTTAGTTTCATAAATCATTATCTTCAGGAATGTTCATCATTTCAGGTTGCACAATCTTAGTTGAGCACATGTTCTATACATCCCTGACTTCATATTTCTCAAGTTATAAGATAGTGGATAATGAAATAGAAATGTCAATACAGTTCTAAGAATCTTTTATTGTGATGTAGCTTGAACTGTTGAGAGAATATCAATTTGTATCAATGTCATACATCCCAAAAACCAGAGGCTGAAAAGGGGTATTAAACTCCAGTGTTAAAATACTCTGGAGTGAAAGCAAAAGTGAACTGTAATAGTATCCTGACAGGAGAAAAAAGCACGTAGCTGGTTTGACAACAAGGGTCTACTCAGAGTGATCATTATAGGAGGACATAAAGAAGAAACACCTCTCTCTGGGACCAGGAATAGAATCTTTACCAACCTTACAATATTAAAGTCCTCAGGGGAAAAGGAATACATTTTAAACCAATACTTATTTCCTTCCTATTTTTTCCACATTCAGCTAACTCATTCCTCTGGCCTTAATGCTAGGTATAACAGTGCATTAGCTAGTCTATCACAGCCATTCAGGCATTTTATCAGCTGTAGTAAGACAAATGTTAAATAGCTTTTACTAAATTGAAATCTTTGATGACTTGAGATGGGTTGACAGTAAGATGCGCACTGGCGGCACTAGAATGACCTTTAAAATACAGTATTTAACCAAATACAAGATGACTTTGAATTTAAGATGACCCTCCAATAATGAGAATATATACATGGAAAATGATAAATGTTTTATCATTTTCCATGTATGAAATCGAATTAGCAGCAGGATGTTTTAAATGTCTCCCCTCCACTGCTGTGGTTGGGAAAGCAGGAGCAGGGGGCTAGATCCCAACTCCTTGCTGCTCTGCCCCTTGCCCTCCATGCCTTCCCTACCTGTTTCTTGCCTCCCCAGGCCTGTGCATGCCCAACCACTGCCTGTCTCCCCTGCCACTTGCCTCCCCTGCTGTCTGCTACATGCTCTCTCACCCCTGCCTCCCTGCAGCCTTCCCCACCACCCCCTGTGCCTGTCTCCCCACCTCCTGACCCCAATCCCTTGTCCCCCTATACCTGTGCTTGACCCTGCAGCCTGCCCCCTATGCCTGCCCTGCCCCCTCCCCCTCCTGTTGGGGAGAAAACTTTGTCTTGGATTTGAGTGAATACAGTAATTAAGTAGGAAGAAACAGGAAGGGTCCTTCTTTAAAAAAATGACTTTACTAACTAAAATGTTGTTTGTCATTGTTTCTCAGTATGAAGTGGCAATAGTTGCTCTGTACTTAAAGTTGAAACAACCTTCCCATTATAAGCCCCAAAAGATCCCTGATCCACTTTAGACTTTGCATACTGCATTTCCTCATACAGTTGAGATTTTTGGTGGGGGACATTTGGTGATAGTTTTAAAACTTCTATGAGGTAAACATTTAACTCATGCATTGTGAGTTTAGCTTGTGCATTGCATATGCTGCTATATTTCCTGCCTTGCTCTGGATTCTGATGGTACCTGTTTCAGGAGCTAAGAATGACTTTTCCCACATCACATAATTGGCATTTGGTGGTATGCACGTATTATATGTTTACGCTTGGGGGCTGGGAGAAGGGGATGCTGTTTCTTCTTCGGTTGGTTTCATTTTATTTTGTTATGTTGTGTTTTCTCAGAATATGCAGTGTCTAGGCCAGGGAGCAATCAGCAGTTTGTTTGCATATGTTGCAACTATATGGCAAGTAACCAGTAGAAGTGTTATTAGCAGTTCTGGAGGAGTGTAGTAGCATTGCCACACTGGCTAAGTGGCATCTGGCTAGTCCCAGATTTTCATTGCAGGAAGTTGGGAGGGCTTCAGTGTCTGCTCAGAAAAGTGGTATCCCTCATCTTTCATGTGAGGAACAGATGACCATTTGTTTGGAAATTGCAATGAGCAATTCCCCCTGGACAGTATAGGGGAAGAGGAGCTAGATTCTTGCAGCTTTATTGATAAAACTACATTTCTATCCATGGTGTGTGATTGCCTGTTGTGTCTGGAACAATACAGCATTCTTTGTTTTTTACTAATAATATTAAGGCAATTTATCTATTTGCTAGGTTTCAGTAAAGGCTTTTTCTAGGTTTTATACATCTACAGTAACTCTGCATATTTAATATAACCTGATATTGAAATGGTGTTTTAATTTTTACTTCAAAAAAGCGCACTATCATTTAATTATATATTTTTTTTAAATCTGATAGTTATATTTGTTCTATGGTGCTATTATGGCAAAAAGTTTTGAGCTTTCGACAATATATTCAGATTAGTTTGATCAAAAGAAATCTTGTACTTGCATCCTGACCCTATAGTTGACAAGTAGCAAAGAAAAACATTACTTTAGTTGCTAACTAAATTACAGATTTTAACTGTATATATCATACTTGACAATGGTACCGAAGAAAAATTATAGAATCATATAGATCATAGAATCATAGAAAATTAGGGGTGTAAGGGACCTCAGAAGGTCATCTAGTCCAACCTCCTGCTCAAAGCAGGATCATCCCCAACAAGATCATCCCAGCCAAAGCTTTGACTAGCTGGGTTTTTAAAGCTTTTGAGGATGGAGCTTCCACCACCTCTCTGGGTAATCCTTTCCCACATTTTACTACCCTGCTAGTGAGAAAATTCTTCCTAATAGCTAACCTAAACTTCCCTAGTTGCAACTTGAGACAGTTGCTCCTTGTTCTGTGATCAATTGTTCTGTTGCTACAATTAAACTGCAATAGGAATTCGAAATGTAGCTGATTAAAAGTGTGACTTCTATTCAGGTACTTTGGTGGATTCATGTTCAAATCTCCTTTGTCAGATTTATACAAAAAGGTAAAAACTTGTCAGTAGCAAAATATAGCATTAGTATATTAATTTACATTGTTTTCTCTTAGCTCCTCCTCAAGTCACAGGAAGAGAAGAAAACATAAAACTGATATTCCGCTACATTTTATGTCTGAGCCTGTTTAACCAAAGATATTTGAACAAGCAGGAGCATCTCATAGTATTTGAAATGAATTTGTGCTTGAAGTCAGCTGGATTTAGATTTTTTTTTTATTCATATAATTATATGCTGTTTCTCTCACAATGAAATGATGATCATAACTTCTTCAAATCAAAAAACAATTTTCATCAGAACATTCAGGGGAATTGCTATTCATTGAGGGCTTATTTCCTTGCCAAATTTCAACTGCTTAAAGCAGTAGCAAGAATGTTTTTTCATAAAGATGAGTGTGTGTGTGAAACTTTCCCCACTGTAATATCACTCAAGAATAATAAAAGAGTTGTTTGCTCAAGATTCTATCAGCAAGACAGAAAAAACACAGAACACATTCTATTTTAGTGAACTTCAGCTGCAAAACTGACCATGTCTGCTGCTCATTGAGGCTAGGGAGAGATATTTAAAAAGCCCAAGCCTGAAGTGATTCAATCTTTTCAGGTTAGTCTAACCTGCAGAGCTTGAATTGAATTGCACATGGATAGGCATTCATGTTTGATTCAGGAAATGCAGGCACATGCCTGCAGTGGCTCAGGCTAGAAGCCGGCGGCACTAGAGTGTGCCCTCCCTTTCCTTCCACAGTGCTTAGCTGTGGGGGTGGGCAAGGCCAGGCCCCAGCAGGATGCTATAATTAGGGAGAGATTTAAACCCCAACCCAGGCCTGCACAGTCCCCAGCCAGGGTGTGCCAGGAGGGCACCACCCAGAATCGAATCTGCTCCACATGTGAGCTGGCGCGCACTGCATTGCACCACATGAAGTGGTATAAGTGGGGAAATCTGTGTCAGTGCACTGAAAATGGTGGTGGTACACTTTTGAACTAAAATACCTCCGATGTGTTTTAGTTCAAACGTGTACCACCACCATTTTCTCTGTGCTGATGCACATTTCACCGCTTATACAACTGTATGCGCCATAGCATCGGGTGCTTTTAAAAGCACCTGGCACTGCAGTGCAAGCATGTGTACAAATGCCATCTATCCCTAGCCTAAATGTATACAGCTGGATATGGATCACTTTACTTATGCCTTGTTTTTATGGTCTTCCTCCAAAATATCTGTTACTCGCTGCTGTTGGGAAGAGGATAGGGAGCTAGATGGACATTTGGCCTGACTCAGTATTGTTCTTTATGAATCTCCATACAACTTCAATGAAAATCAGTTTTATCAAAGGTGATAACTTATGGTAGAATTCTATTTCCTTTTGGCTAAGTGACAGCTTTTTAATCTAGAGTGGCATGTTAGCTGCTAGTGATTACTCCGTCATCCTCCAGATATTTATAAATTGATTACTTTGTGATTTGCTCTACTAACTTTCCAGGTATTGAAGTCATGCTCACAGGTCTGTAATTCCCTAGATCTTCCTTTTTCCTTTTTTCTTTTTTTTTACCTTTTTAAAGATGGAAACCGTGTTGGTCTTTCCATAGTCCTTTGGGGCCTTGCCTATCATCTGTAAGTTTACCACTGGTTCCAAATTTCTACAGCTAGTTCTTTCAGGAAGATGGGATGAATTCCATCAAGTACCTACTAATTTAAACTAATTCAGAATAGTCAAAAAAATTACATGTTCTTTGCTTTTGATGCTTATCCTCCAATTCTGAGTTTATAATAATTTGGGGAGTCATCCAGTTGCTGGTTTGTTTTTCGGTTTTTTTATGAAGACTAAAAGCAAAGTGCATTAATATGCTTTTCCTAATATGTATTAAATTTTGTACTTTAGGTAATAAATGCACATTAGGTGCATTTAGGTAATAAATGTACATTAGGCTGCCCTAATGCGCAGTAGAGAAAGCACACTTTTTTTAGTAATGTTTAATGTGCAGCCTATTTTACTGCACATTAGCATATTTGTACGGTTTTTATGCAACATTTTAATGTGCAGTAAAATAGGCTGCCTAATCATTCTGCTGTTGTGTAAAAGGTCAGCTGAGTGATTAGTATACTCTTGCCATCTCCTCCCTGATGTTGTGAATCTAATTCTCATTTTTTTTAGGCTAAAACTATTTGGCAGATTCAACTCAAAATCACAAATGGTTTCACATAAGATCAAAAGGCATTTTTGGTGATATGGAGCTGGGGTGTGTGTGTGTGTGTGTGTGTGTGTGTGTGTATAAAGAGAACAAGATAAATGTGCTCTGTCTCTTTCAATCTTCATACATACAGAATTAATGGCATTATGCATCTTCATTTCAATTCTAATCACTGGTATTATTTCATTGTTTACATGAGTAATTGTATTTATTAAGGAAAATCAGTTTGCATGAGTATGATGTGATTTTTTTAATTGCTTCTGGTTTCATTACAGTAATATTCATGATGTGTATAAGGTTTAAAACTAAACCATTTTGAGTTTAAGGAACACATGAAACAAATCAAAATTGTTTTCTAAAAGTGTGAATACTTTTATGTTCATTTAGCTAAAAATCTGGTTTAGCAGATTTTTCCTTACTGGTATGACCTGAATATGGAACCAGGATTTAGTGATAAGAGCACAAGCCTGGGAGGTCCAGAGCCTGGAGCCGTAAAATTAGGAGTCCAAGAGCCAAAGAGCAAGGCAAGGATGCAGGCAGGAGTGAGGCAGATGAGACCCAAGGATCAGGAACCCAACTAAAAATCTTGGAATCAGGAACCAACACCAGGAGCAAGGAATCAGATATTCAGGAGCTAGATGGAAAGGGAACCTATCTTGCTACAACCCCACAGAAGGCTGCTGCTTATGTGCGGTAGCTACACCCAAACACTTTAGCAGGGGCCAGCTGAGGGCACTCAGGCAGCCTGCAGTCAGTCCCATCCAGACTATCAGAGCCAGCTGGGCTTTGTCTAGGCAGCAAATATATATACTCCACGCACAATGTTTCAGATAATTACCAATGACTTGAGAGCCAGTTTAACGTTTTTCAGCAATAAAATTATTTTTTAAAATTGTATTTTCGCATATATGAAAATAATGGGTTAGAACACAATGATCATCTCAGTGTTCATGTGATGTTCTGTTTTGAAAAGAGACTAAAAAGATTTTAGAATGGAGTTTCATGTGTACCAGGCCTCAGAATTAACTTTTACACATTATTAAAAGAAGTTTGCTTATAATTGCCAGCTCTGCAAACTTAGCCTGGGTCCTGAAATTTGTCTGACCTGTTTCCTTTTTGTTTTATATAACCACCAATAGTAAAAATTAGGCAAGCAAAATTTAGTTCATACTTACAGCTGTGCATCCCTTCTTTACTCTGTAGACAATGGTCATCATATTCATTTGGCTGTGCAGGCCAGATGAGGACTGAAGGACTTCTTACAGGCCACATGACCCACCTCCAGTGGCAGGGCAAGTGGCAGCAGTGTTAATTTCCTGGGTGCTGTCCCTGTGGACACAACAGCTCTGGCAGCCGGAAGGGTTACTACTTTCGCTTCTCATCTGTTGCTACATTTCCAGCTCTGCAGTCTGGATCCCAATATGGATCTTCCATACTGTGAGAAGCCATGCAGGCCAAATGACCTTGGGTCAGATCTGGCCTGCTGCCTCTGTTTGACACCCCTGCTCTAGATTGAGATCACACAGGTTGAACAGGCAAATTTAAGTTGCAGTCTTAAAAAGATTTATGCATGGGATTAATTGTAAGCTCAAGTGCATCAATATGTGTATCAATAGGACTGTCCATGTGCTTGAAGATAAACGACTCTGCAAGTGTTTGCAGTATTGGGTCTTGATAAATAATTCTGACACAGGAGGTAGTAGGATCCAGTTCTCTCTGCCTTATCCATACCAGATATACAGACTGAACATGAACAGTAAAAATGTAGCTTTGTCACACAAGTAAGCTGATATGACTAAATCCACAGGAGTAGTAGATCAGATAAGGAAGGTGGTGGCACTTTTGCAGAATCAGCCCCTGGGATAGAATAGAACATTTAAAGAAAGTGTCAGTGTTTTTTTTTCCCTTAAATCTCAGAAACAGTCTTAAATAAAAACAATTGTAACAGACATTGAAGGGTTTGTATGTGTGTGACTTAAAGGGAGGGAGCGTGGGCTGTGGGAGCCAAACCCAGTGTGCCCATGTGTTCACTCATGCAAGAAGTGTAACTGCTTTAACCTACAGTCCGAGCTGCATGGCCCATCATGCAAGGGCTGCAGGCTGGGACAGCAGGGACCCAGACATGGGAGCAGCTGCCAGCAGTGCAGTGATGCCTGGGCTGACATGGGAGGAACCACAAACAACCTGCCATGGAGCCGGTGGGAGGAGCTGAGGATTATTTTTTATTTTAAATATTGAGCAATTTATTTATTAGTGTTTCAACTTCTAATTAATATTTATGTTTCTCCTTTAACTTGTATCACACTTGAGAGTATGTGAACCCTCTAGGCACCCAAGTGACTATCCCTGTACCACCAGAGCTCCTTTTGTTTAACGTATATAAAGTTATTTTGGTAGCAACTTGTAATTTGTATCGGCTTTAGTTATATCTTATTCTGTATATATTTAAATTGTATAGAATCATATATTTTTAAATAATTATATCTGTGGCTGCAAAGGGGTTGTAAGTGTAAAAGGGGCTTTCCCTGCTGGAAAGCCTCATTCAGCTCTTAGGAGAGCCAAGTGAGGCATATGCTACTAGACACTCTAGGATTCCCACACTCAGACGTGGCACGCGAGTAGCATCGTGTGCCAGGAATACACAACCATTTTTTTCCTAATTAACATTATAATTAAATAAAATAAAATGATGAAAATTATTCTTTCCCTTAAATATTACCTATTGTAGAAACAGTGGCAAGAGGCTTATTAGAAATAGAGTATTCCCAACTAATGTTGATAGGGAAAGCAGTAGATTTTGAACATGAGCATCTTTATGTGAACAGGCAGATTGGGAAAGGTAGGTATACAAACAGATTGTTTTAAATTATATTTGTTTTCTTGAGGGCTAGATGGGGAGCACAGTTTGCACAGGAAATTGGTTAATCTGCTGTCCTTGCCCCTGCCTTCCCAACTGTGCTTTTGCTTCAATATTTTTTTTAAATTTGCAGCAGAAAATGCTACTGTCATTTAAACTGAAAGGTCTTTTCCAGACTTTTTCCAGCTGCTTATTCAAACTGCAAACTATTCTAGCTCCAAATAAACTGAGAAATTAAATCTCTTTAACAAAGAGAATTCTGACCAACTAATAGGTTTAATCAGACAGCTTGGGCCAAGGCTAGCCCACCCACCCTGTGGGGAGAAGGAAGTTTGCAGGGGAGGTGAAAAGCATCCTGGGATTCTGGGGGACTGTGAGTTAACTTAAATCTGGAGGAGATCTGAGACTGAAGTTCAAGAAACCAATTTAACCTAAATCAGTTAAGTCTGATACTACATCCATCCAAGTTTATCTTAAAGTGGTCGGGCATTTTGAAAGCAGTTTATATGCACTGAGCTTCTTTCATGTTACAGATTTGAACCAGTTTCCGATCGCTTATATTGGCTTATGTGTAATTTCTGTCCTTAGCCCAAAAGTAACCTTGTTAATTTTGTATTTTCTATTAAAATTAAGCACATATAGAAATGGTGTAGTAACCATGCCAGAGCTATAGTGCAGATTCGTGAGCTATCACTAGGTAGAAGATTTCATCCCCCAGCTGCATCCAGAATACCTATACAGGGCATGTCCACACATGCAGGCATGTGTGCTTACAGCAGCTCAAATAGGAGCAGCACAAATTTGAGCCAGGGATTTTTGACTTGGCATGTGTCTGGACAAGCACTTTGCTGTGGCGCAAGTTGTGCCACTTGGAGCAAAATAACCCTGCTCAGCTCCTCCCAGAACTGCATGCAGGGAGAGCTAGAGTCTGGGGCCAGCACCTGTAGTGGCCGCAGCAGTATAAAACCTGCCCTGGTAAGCAGCTCAGGGCTACTTGCTCTCAGGAGCTTCTGGGACCCAGCCAATTGGTATCTGAGGACACTAGCCCCTTGTTCCAGCTGGACTGCTGAAGCAGCCCTAATCAAGAGTTCCCTGCACCCCCTACCTACTGAAGCAGTTTGGCAATGGGGGCTGCTGCCTGGCTATGACCTGCTGCCACCTTCGACAGCATGTGGCCTCAAAGCTGCGCACCTGCCAGACCCAACTGCATGGCTGCAGCAGAGGCATCTGCACCTCTGGGCCAGCTGCCAGTGGGCTGTAGCTTCACAGTTCACAGTTGGCCTCTGTGTGGCACTACTGCCATGTGTGCCGCTGCCCTGCCATCTAGGCAGCTATTGCCCAGAAGATGTTCTCAGTGTGTTGGCCTCCTTTGAACTGTCAAAGTATGTCCTTCTGGCTCCAGGTGACCAGGAGGTCAGCCACCTCCAGCTGGGTCCTGGGTGCCAGCCCTGAGCAGGCTCCTCTGCCTGGGTCCTGCCACTTGACTCACAAGCAGGAATTCTGGTGTTTACTATTTAAAAACTGCAAATTCTCTGATAAACAAATCCCAAATTCACTCCTTAAAATTCCCCCAAAATCCATGTTCTTCCACAATTAAAACAAAAGACCACTATATCTATATAGTTCTATACACACCTATATATATAGAGAGAGATCAGTTGGGCAAAGTTTTATTGATATATTTACAATGTTAAAGTAGTTTGGAAGCCTACCGGTGTCTCTATCATCATAATAAAATAAATTATAAATATCTATATGTTTTTATATTTGCTTTTGGTTTTCTTATCATAGAACAGTTAGAGCTCCCCCTGACCCCTTCACTAACTAGGATGTAGGGGTAGCTCCCCCTCCAGCCACAGCCCCTGCCAGCAGGTCTCATCCTATCTGGTACCTGGGCACAAGAGGTGTGTGATGGGGGGGATGTGGGTAGGTGTGGGAGGATTGTGGGGGGGCTGTGTGGGGGTGGTTGCTCAGGCGTGGTGGGTCCCTGGCCCCTCCACAGGGCATAGCCCCCCATTAGCACATTGATTTCCCCCCCCCCCAACGCCACAGCCCCCCTCCCCACATGGCCCACATGCCCTCCCTCCTCATGGCCTAAGCCCCCGCAACAGCAGTGGCCATCCAGGTGCTCAGGGCCTCCTGGGACAGGCGCTTCATGTGACATGGGGCATCATGACTTGGCCCCAGCCACCTGGCACCCAGCACTGCCTCTGCCATATTGTTCAGGCCCGGTCCATCACCATGCAACTTGAGCAGCTCTGGCCCACTCACCCTGCCACTTGGGGCCCTGTGCCACTTGCAGAGACCACCTGTCATGCCAGGCCAGGTCCTGTGTGCATGGGCCCTGCACGCCATTGGGCTGGGCACTTCTGTGCACACAGGACCTGGCCCAACACGATAGGCAGCCCACATGAGTGGCGCACTGCCCCGGGTGACAGCCCGAGTGGCCCAGAGCTGCCCCACGGTGCCACACTGAGCACGCTGCCCCTGCGTGATATGGCAGAGGCAGTGCTGGGTGCCAGGCACCAGGGGCTGAGCCGCACTGCTCTGCACTGCACTGGGGGCCTGTGCCATGAGGCCTCAAGCACCTTGATGGCCGCTCCTGCTGTGGGGGCAGGGGCCGTGCATGGGGGCTGGGCCCATGCTGGGGGGCATGTGGGCCCTGTGAGGAGTGGGTGGGGAACCCACCCCTGCATAACTGCCCCCCCACAGTTCCCTGCACCCTCATAGACCCCTTTTTCAGCCCCCAAACCTTCTCCTTACCTGGAACGGAGTCCAGGTCTGGGACACTGCAGCCTGCATTGCTGTTTGCCCTGCATAGGCAGGCAGCGTGCTGCAGCATTGGGGCAAGCGTCTAGCATAGAGGTGCTCTGGCTGGGTACCAGAGCATCTCTTTGGAGGACCCAAGCCACCAGTTGCCCTAGGACACAGTCCTGGACTGTGTTTTTTTTCTGGGGTGGGGTTTTTGATACCTGGATATCCAGGTATCAAATTTTGAGCCTGCGCTGCAGATATGAGATGTGGCAAGAGGCACATGCAGGCTCATCTGGACACGTGCACAAAGTCTATTTTACTGTGAATTTATGAGCTTCTAATATATTTTCTTTTTATTAGAAAGTCTAAATGCAGTTCCTTAAAAAAGATGTGAGATATATTTTTCTCAATATTCAGCTATATAAAGAAAATGATACCATTTTACAAAAGTTTAATTTAAAACGTATTTTCAAACTGAGTCTTGATTCTGTATAGTAGCTTCATCTATAGACAAAATACAATTTAAATAACTCAGAAGTGACTTTGTAACTTCAGAAGGTTTTTTAAAAATAATTTACAGGGATGTTTGTGATATTAGAGATACACAATAAACAAGCAGAAATCCAAGTTTATAGATGCTGGCTTTTCAAGATGTTTTAGTTTCTTCTTAATATAGAATGTTTTCCCTACTACATGGCATCACTGCTGTGTTTTTTAAAAATACTCACTTCTATTTCTTTGACATTAGACGAAAAATAGCTTTTATGTTTTGCAATTTACTTCCAATTTGGCAAGGTTTTTATACACTTCTGAATTTCTAAGTAATTCAGAAGAGTTAGAAAATAAATATCCAAAACTTTAATGATACATGCTTTTAAATAGGATGAGCTGCCCTGCTAGACTAGGTCAGTGGTCTGTCTAAGCTGTTGTTGGAGAAAGAAACAAAAAATAGTTCTGGGAATAAGAACTAGAACCCACAATGGGTGCCATAAATAGTAGACACAGCTGCTTGTGCATTCTCTCTTACCAATAATTCTTGTATCCTTTCCTGAACCATCGTACAATTTCAGCAAGAGGAGTAGACAGAGTTTTAACCCCCAACTTACTAGCTAGTAGTTAGAGCACTCTGAGAGGTAGAGTTAACCCCCTGCAGGCTGAGGGCATGAAATATTGAGTGCTGTAGCTACTAGGCTTTTTGATGGAAAGTTGGTACCTCCTCATCCTCCTCTTGCAGTATTTTAATGAAAAAGTGGCCACTACTGCATTTTTATGAGGGGAGGTGAGTTTGTGGATGTGTTAGACATGCTTATAGCATGCCTACCAGATTGGGTCCCCATGGGATTTGTGTGCCATTCCACCTAACTTTTGGATCTGAGGCTTATGCACTCATACAGAAAAAAATTCTAGGCAGTCACAAGTGCATAACTCAAGGTATCTGGAATACTCTAAAGTCAGACAGGGAAGGACCTAGTATATTAGGTACCTCCAGGATTAAGTAGCAGCAGCGTTATAATTTTTGAATCTCAGTTTTGTACTAATGTCCATCTAACTTCTCCTTTAGGCATCTAATTATTTTTCTGGTCCTAAGTTTATATACTGATAAAATAAATGAATTTTAAAAAATCATCTTCTACCACATTTAACTACCTCCCTCCCCCCCCCCCCCCCAAAAAAAAAAAAATGATTGTGGGCAGAAAGCATAAAGGGGATTGGTAAATAATAAAGAAAGGTCACTGTTACAGGGTGATCTGGCTTGCTGGTTAAAATGAGTACAAGCAAATAATATCTGTTTCAATATGGTCAATGTAAATTCATAAATATATAAACAAAAGCTGTAGGCCATACTTACAGGTTTGAGGTCTTGATTCAGGGTAGCAGTGACTCTCAAAAAGACTTGGAAGTCATGGAGGGTGATCAAGTGAGCATGGCCTTCAGTGCAACTCTGTGGCCAAAGGGCTAATGCAACCCCAGAATGTATAAATAAATTAAATGGAATAGGTATGGAGAGCTGATGTTACCTCTGTATTTGGCACCTGTGCATCTAGTTATGAAATACCGTGTCCAGTTCTGGTGTCCACAATTCGTGAAGTATGTTTTAAAATTGGAGAGGGTTCTGAGAAGAGTGAGGAGAATGATTAAAAGCATATGAAACAGGCAGGAAGTCCAGGAACTCATTCTACACAGCTTGTCAAAGAGAAGATTAAGGGTTGACTTCATCAAAGCCTACAAGTAGCTACAGGGGAACAGAAATCTGATTATAGAAAACTCTGCAGTCTGTAGTCTAAGGTATAACAGTAATCAGGGGCTTGAAGTTGAAGCCAGACATATTCAGACCAGAAATAAGTAACACATTTTAGGTCGTTCATTTTCTGCATATTTTATTGTTTTGGCTGAAATAAAAAAAGCATTTTATTTTTAATTATTATGGTTTTGAAGATAAAGAACTTCCTCGTGTTTTTGTGAAAGGTATGTGAAAGTCAGTTACTACTGTATATGGGAGCTACAACACACCAAGGATTCAATGGAAATTAACTATTGACTTCAAAGGGAGAAGGAAAAGGTTCTTAATGGTCAGATACCATAAGCACTTCACAAATACATTAGCACTTATTTTCTACCTGAACAGTAGCACATAAGTGAACACTAAACCTTATATATTATACAATTCTGTTTTCAAGAGGTAAAAATTAATAACAAAATAATTTAAAATGTCTATCATAATACGAAAAAGCTGGGAGGGCATATGTGGGTGGGCTAATACTACTTACAGCTTTTGGCATCTTGCTTTTATAACTGTCGTTGGTCTTAGTTTTGGTTTCTGATGCCTGTCACAAGGTGAGTGGATCCATGTGAAGTTGCTAGGAGACCAGAACTGCTCTGAAATTTCAGATGCAAAGGTTTCTGAAAACCTAGGTTGTCTTGTTTTATTTACAAAATAAATATTCAATAACCTGAATAAAATATTATTAAGATCCCAAATCATTACAATTTAAAACATAGATTTTTTTTTTAGGATTAGAGGATTCTATTTATTACCTTATATCTCCTTTTTAGTACATAACCTTTCTATTACATCCTTTATCCAGTTTCTGGTTTACCATGTGATGGATGGGCAAACAAGAAGGGGGTGGGAACAGTTTGTATTACATTGTGTTTGTTTACTAGAAGGGAAGATGTGGTCCAGAATTGTATAAAGCCAAGTAATCCCCAGTCCCTACCTTTCCCCCTATAAAGCCATCATTTTCACTGTTCCCATCCCCTTCTGAGTATAATAGATTCCTTGTCACTCTGATCATACCAGTTTACACAAAGCTGTCCTAAGGATTTCTGGATCAAGGGTTGTTAGTAAAATTATTTGTTTGGAAGCTCCCCAAATTGAGTGGACTTTATTGGAGGATTTTCTGCATTTTGTGGAGAACCTAAGTTTACATACATAGATTAACTTGATAAATATTCATGGTTTACACATCACAAACCCTAACAACAACTGAGCTGCATTGAGGATGTATGTTGGCACTGGGAGGCAGGTGATGGCTATGTTGATCCCCATTCTGCCACTACCACTGCTTGCTCTGCCACCTAGTCTGGATCTGGCCCACAAGGCTTTTTAGTCAGGTTTTCTACCAGCTTGCATATCTTTCTCCTTGGTGGTCCAATTTCTTTGTTAAGCATTTTGAAAAGTGAAGCTGGTTAATTTGTCACCAATTAGACTTTTGGGATCAAATAAAACCAAGGACCATGCTCAGTCCACGTGCAGTATTTTGGTGCAGAACCAGGTTCTAGGCTTTGTTCATGTTCAAATATATTTTACTAAAACCCGCAATGAAAGGATGAATTAGCCAAATTGAGGCATGGAATAATTTGCATGGGTGAAGTGAGCACAATTTTAATTTGAAAAAGAACACATGTTAGTTCTCTTCTTGGCAAGTCCACACCTCCGTTTAGTGGTTCTATTTCAAGAACTCAGGACATCTATGTATGAAAGAATCCTGAAGAGCAATATTTAGGTACGTCAGCCTATATGAGACTGAATTTTAGGGCAGGAACCAATGTTGCGCTTGTCCCTGGACATGTTTTTTCCCAAAACAGAAATATCCTAGGATTCGCATGTAAACACATCACCCTTCTAATCAGAATTTAGTGAGAGACTGAATGCACTGGCACTTTTCTTCCATTGATTCAATGATGCAATCCTGGCATAACTATTTAGATGTATTTTGCAATATGCTGGATAAACTGTTAGTACTTCTTATCCCATGAACCTTTTTAGGATTTATCCTAGGACCACAGACATGCATTTTGTCCTTATAGGGACCTACTCAAATTGTGGTTTCTCAATTTTTGCGGAACCCAGGAAAAACTGATTTCCATAATTTTGTGTGGGATCATTGGGGGAGGAAAAAAAAAACTTACTAAAAATAAAATTCTGGCTCCCTATTGGAAGCTAGTGGCCACTGCAGCCTGACCTCATAGTCTCCCAGGGGGAGGTGTTGTCTGCACAGGGCATACAGTGTGAATTAAAACAAGCAGGAATCTTATCAGGGGATAAGGCACAATGCCGCATTTATTGGAACATAAAATATGCAACATGAAAAGAATAAAGAACAGTAAGGTTATTTACTTCACTCATAGTTTCATAGTTTCATAGTTGGTAGGGTCAGAAGGGACCTGAGCAGATCATCAAGTCCGACCCCCTGCCATGGCAGGAAAAAGTACTGGGGTCAAACGACCCCAGCAAGGTGTTCGTCTAACCTCCTCTTAAAGACCCCCAAGGTAGGAGCCAGCACCACTTCACTTGGAAGTTGGTTCCAGGTCCTAGCCGCCCTGATTGTGAAGTAGTGCCTCCTGATGTCTAGTCTGAATCTACCCTTTGCCAGCTTGTGACCATTATTTCTAGTCACTCCTGGTAGTACTCGGGGGAACAGGGACTCCCCCAATGCCTGCTGGTCCCCTCTGACTAGTTTGTAACAGGCCACTAGAGCCCCCTCAGCCTCCTCTTTTGGAGGCTGAACAGGTTCAGGTCCCTTAGCCTCTCCTCGTAGGGCCTGCCCTGCTGCCCCCTGATCATGTGGGTGGCCCTCCTCTGAACCCTCTCAATGCTGTCCACATCCCTCCTGAAGTGTGGCGCCCAGAACTGGATGCAGTACTCCAACTGTGGTCTGACCAGTGTTGTATAGAGGGGGAGGATCACCTCCTTAGACCTGCTCGAGATGCATCTGTGGATGCATGACAAGGTGCAATTGGCTTTTCGTTCTTCCTCCCCAGGTGCAGCACTTTGCACTTGTCAGTGTTGAAACCCATCCTGTTCTCATCCGCCCACCCCTGTAACCTGTCTAGGTCCAATTGCAGCCTATTCCTCCCTTCTAACATGCCCACATCTCCCCACATCTTAGTGTCGTCAGCAAATTTGAATAGGTTGCTTTTTACCCCCTCTTCCAAGTCACTCGTGAAGATGTTGAACTGTGCGGGTCCGAGGATCGAGCCCTGGGGGACCCCACTGCCCACATCCCTCCAGGTCGAAAATGACCGATCCACCACCACTCTCTGGGTGCGGCCCTCCAGCCAGTTAGTGACCTATTTGAATGTGTAGGTGTCGATGCCACAGTCCCCTAGTTTTTTAATGAGAATGGGGTGAGAGACAGTGTTGAAGGCCTTCCTGAAGTCCAGAAAGACTAGGTCCACTGCTACCACTGCGTCTAAGGATTTTGTGACCTGGTCATAGAAGGCAACCAGGTTGGTCTGACAGGATCTGCCTCTAATGAACCCATCTTGGTTGCCCCTAAGCATAACCTCCCCTGCTGCCCCCTGTGGACATGCACCAGGATAATTCTCTCAAAAAACTTACCCAGGATCGAGGTAAGAATAATTGGCCTATAGTTTCCTGGGTCCTCCTTCCTCCCTTTTTTGAAAATGGGAACCACATTGGCCCTTTTCCAGTCATCTGGCACCATGCCAGAGCACCACGAGTGCTCGTAAAGCTGTGCCAGGGGTCCCGCAATGACCTCTGCTAATTCCCTCAGCGCTCTGGGTTGGAGGTCATCGGGACCAGCTGATTTAAATATGTCCAGTCCCTCTAGAAGTTCTCTGACTAGATCCTCACTGACCCTAGGCCTAGGTGCACCTCCTCTGGGGCCTAAGGGGGCCCCGGCGGATGGGCTGATCTGGTCCCTGCTCAGGAAAATGGAGGCAAAGAAATCATTAAATAGGTTAGCCTTGTCGTCTGGTGTGACAACCAGATTTCCTAGCGTGTCTTGCAGAGGCCCCACATTACCCGGTACCTTCTTTTTGCCCCTATGTATTTAAAAAAGGACTTCTTTTTGTCCTTGATCCGGGTAGCTAGTCCCAGTTCCATCTCTGCCTTGGCCTTCCTGACTGCCCCCCTGCAGCCCCGAGCAACTGAGGTATAGTCCTCCCTGGTGATGGCCCCTCCCTTCCATTGGGTGTACGCCTCCTTTTTAGCTAGGAGACATTCCCGTATGCTTTTGGTGACCCATGGGGGCTTTTGCGCCCTCTTGCCTCTTGATCCTTGTTGGGATTACCTCCCTTTGGGCTTGGAGGATCGTCTCCTTAAGGAACGACCACTTTCTTGGACACCCGACTCCCCTCCCCTCTGGGACCTCAGTACATCCCCAACTATTCTTCTAACCTCATTGAAATCCACCCTACTGAAGTCCAGGGCTGCTGCCTTGCTGCACGCTTTTGCCACCTTGCGCTGGATGGTGTATTCCAGCAGGCGCATTCCACTCATTCCTATACATACTCATTCATTCAATCATTCATTCATTCATACAAAAGAAACATGCACACACACAAATAGTTAGACAGTCCTGCAAAGGTTAAGGTGTTACCAAGTTCTAAAGTTGCTCGGGTCATTCTGATGGCCAGCCGGACTGACCACGAGGAATGGAGTCAGGTCTTGATGGACACACCCAAAACTCCTTTTCTTTATGTTCATTCTTTATAGTGATAGCTGTCCATACGACCCTATAGATTCCACTGAGTCAAATGTGAAGATCATCCTCCTTGCCCCGTTGGCAGGCTGGAATTGGTAGGACATAATCTTCTGGCTTTGCAGTCTGCAGTCTTCAGGGGGGTCATTGCTTGTAGTTTTCAGCCGACAGGGTGAAGGCATGATTTAGTATTTGGTAATCCTTAACTGCTGACTTGATGTCACTGCAACCTTTATCTGTTAAACTACAGAAGGCTATTTTCACTTGCTGCGAGAATACGGTCTCATTGTCACATACATACATCATTCATTCTTTCATTACGTCTTTTCAGAAATGCCAGACATACCACAGACCTTACATAAGCATTTTTCTTATACTAAATTTAAGTTTTCAAATCATGAGACCAATAGGTCAAATATATTTATGCTAAGCAATAGAAAATTTAAAATAGATGGTTAATTCCAGGACACTAATAACTGATTAAAATATTATGGAAAGTAAATCATAACAAGATTAACTTTATCTTAATAGCTAAATAATTCATTATAAAAAATAGCAATATAAGTAATTAAAACAATTATAGGTACTGCAATACAACAGAGTGGGGAAGCCACTGGCCCAAAGGGGAGCAGCCAAAGTGGTGGCTGCCCCCTCCACCGTATGCTGCTGATTGGCCTCAAGGACTGGCTTTCATGAGGCCTCTCTGTTTCTGCCAATCAGCAGTGAGGGGTGGGGCAACACAAAGGCAGCCCTCTCATCCAATCATGGGGGGAGGCACCAAGGCCCCTCAACCAATCAGAAGTGTGGGGGGAGGAGGACTTGCTGTAAAAAGACTGCAAAAATGGTGCTCAGGACCATAAGATACCTGCAGTTTTTCCTTTGCCTCAGCATGTTTTAAGTAGATCCCTAATTATTTGTAATGAAATAATGCCTAAAAGGAGAAACTAAAGCAAAAGGAAGAAACTGTTAGGGAGAAGTAGCTAAAAATGAGCCTGGTTTCCTAATCCATTGGTAGCCTAATTAAGGCATTCCTCACTTATCTTTAAAGTACATTACTAGGAATTTGGATTAGAGAGAAAAAAAAATCCTGCTTCAATTAAGAAATTGATAAAATACAAAGAATGTTATTACCATGTTATGAAAAAGCTTGCTTTAGCTGACAGTCTGTATCACTGGTCAAAAAGCATAGTGTTAATGGTAGATAGATGAACTCCCTCAGCAGGTTATCTGTAGGCACAGTAAAAGCCAAATATAGGGGAGATTTTGGGAATAGTAGCTCATTAACTTCTCTTGAGTACTTTCATTGCATCTCTTCTTCATATAGTATTTTGCCTGGAGGTGAATAAGTGAACTTTATGCTTAGAGGTAAATATACCCATTCATGAGGAGTATGAAGAGAATGACAGTACTTTCTGTGCAGTATTGAGCTGCTGGTTATCCAGCTTTGAAAATATGCACTTGACCCCTTATCCCAAGTGAGCAATTCTTTTGACAAGTAAATAAAATACTTTTTTTCATTAAAATAGTAAAGTATGGGCAAGTAGATTTTTGTGACTGTTAGTAAATTTTAATGACAACTGTGTAAGGCTACCTGCAGATGTAATAGCCTTTTTTCCTCTGGAGGAACAATGAGTTTTTTTTGCTTTGGCAATAACAGTTGTGACACATCTTGACATCTAGTATTGAGGTTTTAGGGACTTGGGGGTTGGGAATGAGCAGACCAAATTATTTTTGCTTCTGGAATATTAATGCATTGCCAACTTTAAGTAGACAAGGTTCCTTGGGTGAATTTGATACCCAAACCCTTGCCAACTTTAATGAATTAGAGTATTTGTAGATAGTTATGTCAATTGAAATTTAGAAAACAATGAATTCTGCCTTTGCACAATAAAGGTGGAAAACTGGCTCTCCCATTACTTTACTGTTTACCACCTGACTTCATAAGTGTTGCAGAAGAATACATATTCAGTGCACAACGATAATGTATATGAATACTATAAACTTATGAAGGTTAGAGAAATCAATAAAGGCTCAATTTCAACCCTTCACATAATTTGTTTATAAGAAACAAACAAAACAAAACTGTGCACATTTAAAATTGCCCTGTCATCATAAAAATTCTTATGACTTGCAGTGGCATTTCCGTATCTCACTGATTTGGCAGCATAAAAACACCAATCTTTATATAAGAATAATCCCTGATAATCCCTAACATAAAGTAAGTGTAGGCATACTGTTTGCAGAAAATAGACTTACGTGACTTATCTCAACTGTTTTTTTTTTTCCTTTAATCAAACATAGTATCTCTGGTGCAAGAGGAAAACAATTCAGCACTTCACTTGTGGCTTCTTTCTTTTCCTTCAAGTAATGTCTCATGGCAGTAATGCACAGCAATATCTTTCTGCAAAATCATATATTTGATCCTATTTCATGTTCTGGTGCCTTACAGATACTGGTAGTGTTTAGTGACTTTCAATCCCAATAGCTTCATTTTTGGACCTTAAAATTGATTTTTCTCATCTTGAGTTGTGAAGATACATAGTGTGCTTTGATTTATTGTCCAGGCATGTGAAGTGGCCCCATCAGCAAAGATTGCCATCAGCTGCTTTGGGGCGTTAGAAGTGGTAGCATTTAAATATCAAGAGTTGAGTATGCTGAGAAAGCTCTCCTACTCTCCTTTTTGGAATTAAGGAGCTTTTGTTTGATACATATTGATTAATTTTGCCTTTTTGCTAAGGAATTCTCATATTCATATTTTGAATTAGTATATTGGAAGTAAGGGGCAACATTTCAGCATTATGAGTGGTTAGTTTTTGGGACAGCTTACCAAGAGATGCATTTTTTCCATCAGTCATAGTCTTTAAATAATTAGTGATTAATTTCTTTCATTTAAATCAACATCATTTAACTTAATCTAGCTAAATGAGTAATGATAGCAGTAAGGAAGCAACATGGGTGTTAATATGTTATGGAAACCAGAGTACAAACTGTCTAAGGGCCCTGGGCATGTAGCCTGGTTTTTAACACATGCTAAAAATTAGCATGCGTTCTCTTGAATGCCTTCAAGAGAAATTTGGATGTTTATCTTGCTGGGATCCTATGACCCCTGCTGACTTCCTGCCCCTGGGGCAGGGGGCTGGACTCGATGATCTTCCGAGGTCCCTTCCAGCCCTAATGTCTATGAAATCTATGAAAAAGCCCATGCCAATAAATCTTTGCTGCCATTCTATGCAACCAAAATAAACTGGAAGAGGTATGTTAACACATGCTAAAGCAGGGGTTGGCAATGTTTGTGGGCAAAGTGCCAAAAATACCCGCAGCCTCAACTTGTAAGATGTTGATGTGCCGGAGCAGATGGTGAGGGAGCCACAAGGGTCCCTATCCTTGTGGGAGTGCAGCCTCAGCCCCTTCCCTGCTGTCTACCCTGAAGCATGTGTGCCATGCTCTGGCACTCGTGCCAGGTGTTGCCTACCCCTGTGCTAGAGTAACACCTTCATCTTGCTATGTCAGCACATCCTAACTCATCTGCTGAACATCTTGGGAATAGAAGGAAAGATAGTTTATGTCAAAAGTCAGCGAAAGCTTTACTGGACTATGCCACGTTTAATTTCAAAATAGCACTTCCAAGAATTATGAAATCTATCATGCAGGTTTTCAAAGTCTGATGCAGATGATATTACATGTTTGACATCTTCAATCAAACTGTATCTTATACCTTCTCTACAAATTAAAAAGCTACAATCTGTCTTTATAAATACAGTAGAATATAATACTATCTAGTCACAATTTACATACAAAAATAAATTAAAAGAATATTATTAAGGCTGCAAAGTCAAGAACTTAAAAATTGGAAGATACCAGAATTCAATACATGCAAATTATTTGTACATCTAATTTATAGTATAGTCGTTAAATCACAGAACACACAATTTTTTTCACAAGGTCCCTGCCTCATTCAGTTCACAGAATGAACAGAACTCACTCAACAAGCAACTCATCAATGGTTTATATTCTCTTCATTGTTCAAAGTGTGGCTCCATGCCTTATTTACTACATACTGTTCAACCCCTGCTCTGAATATTAAATTGTTTCTTATTGAATTTCCTGTGGTGCTCACAAATGCTTCTATGGTGCCCACCAATGCTTCACCAATATTAATTCAACTTCACAACACCAGTAGAGGCAAGGGGGTTATTTTACCTCATTTTAAAAATAGGGAACTGAGGCACATATAAAGTTAAAACTTTTCACCAATTGATTGCCTAATTTAAGACGACTAGAAATTGATTTTTCAGAATACATAGCATTATATAGTTATGTATATAATTGTATAGCGCACAGCTCCATGGGCAGATTCAGGATTTTGTAAAGGGAGGTATGGGAGCAGCAGCCAGTACTGCAGGAGTGGCTGTGCCTCTGCTCCCAAAGTTCCCTGCCTCCTAGAGGGGCAGGCAGATCACACTGTAGGAGCAGCAGCCAAGGTCTTTTTTGAAGTCCCCAAATCAGGTAAGAATCTCCCCACTACCCTGCTTTCAGCAACCCCATCCCATGCTCAGTGGCACCTCCACTCCCCTCTCCTCTCCTCCCCTCCCATTCCATCCCCCCTCTCCCTCCCACTGCTGCTGCTGTCCCTGGCTGGCCCAGGCTTGGGGGAAACTCCAAAACTGCTCCTGCTCTGCTCTACCTGGTCTGCATGAGGAGTTGGGTTCACCTGGGAATAGTGGCAGTGGGCGAGTACCTCTATCCTTTAGCCTGCTCCAGAGCTGGCAGAAAACATCCAGGAAGATCAGGCATGAATGAGGAAACTACCTGCTGCTGCTGTCACTTCTGCTGGCCCCAGTTGAGCCTGTGCGGGCCCTCTCCCGATCCCACCTGGGTCGCCATGTGCGAGTTCTCTCCCGATCCCATCCTCGTCGCCATGTGCGAGCCGGGCCCGTTTTTGCGCACGCGGGCTGTGGCCAGCAGCCCGGGCACGCGGGGTCGGAGAGGACCGGTGGCAAGCTAGAATTAGTCACGGACGCATAATGGTTGATTTAAAGATTGTTTACTTACACCAAAGATGGTTGTGGTGTAGGCTGGACAGTTTCCAGGTTCAGCTCCGCTTAAATCCTCGTTAGAGGACTACGACAATTCTTTCTTTGCCCCGGAGTTATTGAAGCTCCGCGGGTTCGGTAGTTTCTCGTACAGGAAGGGATACGTCTAGGAATTTATCAGCGATTGGCAGAGGCTAGAGGCTGTTCGTTCTTTTCCCCGGAGTTGTTGAAGCTCCGCGGGTTTGGTTATCAGGCCTCTATTGCCTTTTAAGAAAAGCGTTGGGTCCGTAAGGATCCGCAGCGCTTAGAGATCTTCACGCTCTCCCTCTCGAACTCCAATTGCTCTCTCTCCAACTTGGGCGGAAACCACCCAAGCTCTTTATACGGCTAGCAAGCCAATCGCTAGCCACCACGTGTGCATGTATTAGAATCGGCCAATAATGTGGCACGATGGCGGGAATACTCCGTTGCACCGGGGTTCTCCTCTGCAGCAGAAAACTCCACCATGCAAAGAAGCTGCAATTTAGCGGGAAAATAATTTAGCAGTGCCGAAGCACACACAAACAAAAAATCACAACTTTGGGTTGTGACAGAGCCCTGCTTTGCAATCAGCCTATCTGGAACAGAGCAGCTCTGGAGCATCTTCTACTCCCAGGACAGCTGCAGACCATGGCAGCAGCAGGTGGTGGGAGGGGGGGGGTCTTCTACTTGATTCCATGACTTAAAAAAAAAAAAAAAAAGCCTCCGGCTGCAGCTCCCACTGCTATGGTCTGAGAGGGAGTGTGGCCACACCGCCTTACCCACTCTAGATCTATCCCTGTGCAACTCCCACTGACTGCAGTTGCAGCTCTACATGGCTAGCACAAGATGGAAAAGCTGGAAGATAGGGATTATGTACTAGGCCGAAGTTAAAATGTAAGATTGTTTACTTTGTGCAGTAAAGCAGCAGCACGTTGCAGTAAAAGACCTTTCAGAAACAGTGTGCTTAAAACAGGAGTCCAAAGCTTTCTCCATTTTTAATCAAGGGAAGGCTTACCATCAAATGTTTGACTGAAAAAGTCATCACCTCACAATTCGAAATATACCCGCTGTCTTCCAGCAATGAATGGAAGAGTGCCTTGCAGATCTTCCATTTATAGATTGTGTTTATATAAAGCAGCACTTATAAAGAAATGTAGAGACTTTTCTTAAATAGCAAAAGTACTGTAAGATTTGTTCTATTGCAATAAGACACACAACACTTCCAAAAGCAGGCTTGGAAAGAAAGAAGGCAGCCAATAAACAAGAAAAACACAGAGCTCTTCAAAAACCCAGCCAACTAGATGGAACAACATCAAAGAATCTTAAAATGGCTGATGGATGGCCATCAACGTTTACCTATCTCAGTTTTGTTTCAGCTTTTATCCTAGCTGCAGGTTTACAATAACATCAGAAAGAGAAGCTAAGATTAACTGGTTATGGGCCAAGCACTGTAACTCCAGATGAGAAGATATATCACCTTTATTTAAAAAAGCTGGAATTTCTAGCTTTAAACTAGGCTGTAACTGACACATTTCACAACTACCTCCACTATACACAATCCTTCACAGTTTACAGAGATCTGTTATTGTCTTCACATCTGCAAGGCTAAATGTCACAGCACATAAGTGATGTTGCAGAATTTGGTGATTTTAACTCAAAGTTAAATATGATTGTGGAAAATCTATTGTAAAGACTAAAAATAAATATCCAAAATGCTCCTTGATATGGAAAAAATACATGAAACAATACCCAGAAGAGAAAATTAACTATATTGTTAATGCTGTTTTATAGTCCTTGGATGTACCAAGGGATAGTAGAGTATCTTGATTAGCACCTATTGCTACCACACCTTTGGCAGTAGAGGACTTCTCCATGGGTATTTTCCTTGGGTCAAGCATATCCCATCAGAAGACACTTTGGACACAAATCTTCTTTCATCCAAAGAGTGACCAAAGTGAAGATTAAGCCTAACTCTTAATTATCTGACTAAAATATAGGAGTGATTCTGTTGCCTTCTCTGGGCAGATAAGTCCCCTCATTAATGTCTCAGTACCTTCTTGCTAATTAGTTTTTTCTTTTACTAACATGTGCCTAGACAATTCTGTTGCCCCCAGGGACTTATTCAGTCTGAGTGCAGTTTACTGGGTATGTTTATAGTGAAGTGCAAAACAAGCATAAGTATGTGGAATCTGAACTTTGTATAAATACCCAGAGTTGCCATTATGCAGCTTCAAAAGTCCACATAAGCAGGTAAATATAAAACAGGATTTAACCCTTGGTGATCTTGTTTTGAAAATTGTTTTCCCTTGAAGACTTAATCATGATCAAGATGTATAATTTTAATATAGTTCATTTGGAAAGCTCCAGCTCTCCTGCAAATTTAAAATATTTCACACAACTCAGTATCACTCACTAGAAAATGGGTAAGTGAAAAAAGGAAACTGAATTCGGTATATCAAAACCTTCCATGATCACCAAAAGTCAAACTGGATAGACTTGCTTAATAAAATAATGAATTCTTATAACTGTATACAAAATGAAGCTTATCAAGAAGCTTTCAGAAGGAGGAAGATTAAGCAAATTAAGATTTTTGGAATAGATAAAATGTATGGAGTACCTGAAAAAAAGTAAAGTCAATACAATAGGTAGATAAAGACATGTTAAAGTTCTTCTCTCAATCTTTTACTTGTCTGTTACCTGCTAATTTGCAAATAAGTTTGCAAAGAAAGTGCAAAAAAATATTGCAAGCAAGACAATTTGTTGTAGTAATATGATTTAAGATCTCCAAAACTTTGAAACTACTAGTTATTTTATAAATGTTCTGAAAGATTTTTGCACAAAAGAGCTACTTAAACCAACCCATATTCCATAACTAGTCGAATAAGAACCAATTAGCCTCTAGAGTGTTTTCTTCCAGTGGGCAGCTACAAGAATGAGGTATGTGGGAGATAAGTGGGGCCAGCAGGGAGGGAGGAAACCACAGTCTGTGTAGTGGTGACTCTGGCTCTGACTGCTGCCCCAGAAAGGGAGGGGCCCTTGCTCCCAGTGTGGCAGAAGTTTCTCCTGTACTATCTTCCATCTGTTTTTTCTAATGACTATATTAGTACCTCAGTTTCAAAAGGAACACCAGAGAAAGGGATGAGTAACGGCTGATTTATCATGTGTGGTTAAAGTAATGTGCCAGGAAATCAAGGGCACCCAAGTTCAAACACCCTCTGGGTAAGAGTGACTGAGAACCTTATCTTACAGCTTCTCAGGTGAATGCCTAGCTTCTGAGCTCTGGAGAAGAAAGATGCAACTTTTTCTCTTCTTCTGTATAAGTCCAATATGCATAGGTTTTGCCCAGCTCAATTTTCAGGTACCTGAGGTCACTGCACATTCACAAAGGGCGTGTCTACATGTGCCATAAATGCACATGAATAAATGCTGGATCTTATTGCTCCAGAGTTTTTTGGTCCCAGGCACGCCATTTGAACATTGGCCCAGTAGCAATTTACTCCACAGCAAGAAGCTCCCGAGTTTATTGATATGCAGCATATGGGGACTGGTCAGAGCAGCCTCAGCTGGCAGGGGGTCAGCCTGCCAGTCCAGGGCTGCTCCAACTGGGTTCAATGTGTTGTAGAGGGGCTAACTGGGGCATGAGGGTGCTTCAGTGCAGGGCTAGCCAGCATGCAGCCCCCTCACTGAAGCATCCTCATACCCCAGCCAGCTGGGGCAGCGTCTACACATGGACTGCTGTGGAGTGAAAACAATAAACATCTCATGTAGGCACACCCATGAAGCACACATATGGCCCCTACTGTATGTGCTCAGCCTGTACAACTGTGTAATCACACATAGTTGCCATGCACACAGGGCTATAAGTCTACAAATTGAGCACATAATACCAAGAATACAAACAAAAATGGCCACTTAGATGACCAGGAATAAATAGAATGTTATCTTTTGTGCCTGATTATGTTGTTCATTTTTTTCACACATACTTAAATACTTCCTTTGTATGACTGAAAACATATGTATTTACACATACAGACTGAATAACTATGTGTCCAATTAACTATTCATACATATATACTAAGTCTCTGTGAACACTATAAATTTGCTTTTTATGTCCAGTAGGTGCATGTGCATTTTGGCACCTTCATATACTTCAGTCTTCAAATAATTGATCACTTTTTAAACTTACTCTGAAATAATCACTTTTCTAATCCAGGTTCCTAATGTGCCATTAATGAAAAGTGCAAGAAAGCAACAGTATGAATCAGTTTTAAATATGCTTGAGGCAAGAAAAATTGTGGGTCTTTCTCCCTTTTTGGTTAATAACTTATATCTTTTATCTATTTTTAAATATTTTTATATATCTATCTACGTATTTTTTATCTTGTCACAAAGTAGAAATAACTGTTCAGTTGGCATAGAATTACATTGTAAATGACTTTTACCATTATCAAAGTCTTCAACTTCTCTTTGGCATTTAACTAACCTGAAAAACTGTTTATTGCTTTGTATATTTTACTATTACGAATATTAGCCTTTAATTAACTGAAACTCTGATCTTAATCTTTCTAAGGCTATAAAAAAACATTGCATTTGTGATGGGCTTGGTTGTCATGTGACTTATCCCACAATAGAGAAGTCACAGGAACAGGATGTCCACACATTGCTCTTTACAGTGAGTGTATAAGGGCTTTGTTACATGTTAATTTTAGGCAGGTCCTGAAGCGCTGAACCCCTGGATTGTCCACACATTAACACCTCAGTGCACACAGTAGGCAGCTTAAAGTTACACCACTCCAGGGCAGGTTTATCTCTGATCTGGGCTTCTTAGCTTGTGTTCTATTAATGTGTGGTTACTCCCCATAGATGAGCTGCCCAAGTTGCAGTACTCCAGCATCCCAGGATGCAGTATTCCCTCCCTCATCCTATGTGGAAAAGCTTGCCACCCCCTGAACTCTACTGCCCAGGTAGTGGTTCTGGCAACCCCCAGAACTCCTGATCCCACCCCTCGGGCTGTGACCTTCCTATCCCCAGGGGTGCAACTTTGTACAAACAGCCTGCAGAGCGCATGCCAGCTAACAAGTCTGCAGGGCACAGACAGGACCTAGGTCAAGGGGTATGCTGGGGGAACAAGGAAGAGAGCTGGATTTGGTCCCCATGGTCTGGGGCTTCCTTCCCAGGGCAGTAGCTTCCCTGTGAGTGCCTTCCCTCACTATTCCCACCTCTCAGCTACCCCAGGAAGCATGACCTGCACCCCTACACCCCAATCCCAAAGTATTAAGACTTGAGACCTTCTTTGATTTACTTCTTCTGTATTTGTTTTACATTTCTTTTTACTTATTTTTTTCCTTCATTTCACCACACTTCCTCCCACCCCCTTTCCTTTCCACCTCCCATTTCATTACTTACCCCCATCCCATTAACTCTTCACCTCCCAACCTCATGCTCTTGATCCCCCCACAACCCATCTCTCATACACCCCCACCTAAAGCAGGGATAGAAGCATGTTCTGGCTCACCAGCCCTGTAGGGGCAACTCATAGCTGTAGCTCCCATTCACGCCACTGCTCACCAGCCCTTTAGTGGCAATTTACAAGTGTACAGGTGAGGGACAGTCTGAGAAGGTTTTTATAGTCTTAAGTTGTGATGTGATTGCTTCAAACTCAAGACTATGCTAACAGCAGCTAAAAATGCAACATGTAACAAGGCCTTAAAAAGAGGTAGGAGACACTGCCACTCTTCCACCAGCAGATAGCCTGAGAGAGCATACATGCCAGCATTCACTGCTGCTCTTTCTCCAGCATATGGCCTAAGTGAGCTCACATATCAGTGTGCCTCGCATTGGTAAAGTATCCATAGATTCCCCTGACTCAGCACTGAATAAAGTGTCCATTTGTTGTTAAAATTATAGGTAGGTGGATACATTTGTGTAGGAGGCAGTTTGGGACTCTCATTGCCTGTATGAATTTCCATGGCATTTGTGCTGCCTGCCACCCTTGACTGTTACCCAGAGCTTCCACCACCACTGGCCTGTATAGATCTATACATGGTCACCACCTTGCACACCTTGCTGGCACAGCACCACATAAGGAAGATTCAGTGGAAAAAAGCTGTTGGCTGGCCCTGCTTTATGCCATGACTTCTTTTATGGGCGCCAAGAATGATGGAGCGATACTTGTAAGGGAGAACCTAGGGCATGTGTTCACTGTCAAAGAATGAAGAGTTTGTGGTTATGTCTGTACCCTAGTCCATGACAGCAGCCATATGCTTGAAGATCTTTTGGCTGCAGGTTATCACTTTATGGCTGGGCAAACATGGGAGGGGCTGTAAACCATGGATTGCCATTTCTGGGCAAGAGAGATAAGCAGCAAATGGCAGGAATGAATCATCCTAGCCACCTGGGATGACAAGCGGTGGAGTGCAAACTTCTGCATACACAGGGGCACCTTCATGGAGATCTGCACCAAGCTTGCCCTACCCATACAGTGTCAGACAATGGTGACAAGGTGTACTTATTAATGGAGAAGTATGTTGCCATTGGCATGTGGAAGCTTGTGATTGGAGATGTGATGGCCTCCAATCTGTGGCAAACCATTTTGTCATGGCCAAGATGATGGCTGGAGAGACAGTGTGGGACAGTCTGGTGATCCAATGGGTAATGGCCCCATGCATCATATGCAAAAAAGAGCACAAAGTCCTTTCCTGTTCATAAGAAAGGTAGCAAAAGGGTTGGGAGACCCCCTTGGCTCAATAGGGAGGTCAAGAACCTCCTGAAATTGAAGAGAGAAGCTTATAAGGGATGGAAGTCAGGAATTACCACCAAGGAGGAATACACAGCAATAGCCTGTACCTGTAGGGAGCAAATTAGAAAAGCAAAGGCAGAAACAAAATTCAAACTGACAGTGGAAATCAAGAATAATAAAAAGCCCTTTATATATGTAGGAAGTCAAGAAAAAATAAGGGAAACGTAGCCTTTCTGAATGTAATGGGACACCTGATAACTGACACCCAGGAGAAAGCGGAACTCCTAAACGAATGCTTTGCATCAGTATTCCACCTAAGGGTGTTACACTGCATGACAGGATACAAGATGGTCAAAGTGGGTGTGATCACCCACCCACAATTGGTGAAGATCTCATGAGAGAACATCTGGAGAGGCTGGATGTCTACAAGTCAAGAGGACTGGTTGAGATACACCCAAGAGTGCTAAAAGAATTGGCTGACATCATCACACAACCAATTGTAAAGCTATTTCAAAACTCATGGCACTCAAGAGAGGATCCAGAAAACTGGAAGAGGGCCTAATGTGTTACCTATCTTCAAGAAAGGAAGGAAGGAAGACCCAAGGAGTTACAGGCCAATCAGTTTGACCTCAATCCCTGGAAAAATCCAGGAAAAAATTGTCAACGAAACCATTGTTGATAGTTTAACTGAAGACAGCATTCTAAAAGATAGCCAACATGGTTTTGTTGCAGACAGGTCATGCCTGACTAACCTTATTTCCTTCTATGATCAGGTAATATGCCACCTGGACAAGGGAGATGAGGTTGATGTCATATACTTGGATTTCAAAAAGGCCTTTGACTTGGTCTCCCATGATGTCCTCATGGAAAAATTGGGGAACTGCAGCCTGGACAACTTAATGGTTAGGTGGTTAGCAAACTGGCTCTGAGGCAGGACCCAGAGAGTATTAATAAATAGAACTGAATTGACATGGTGTGTGGTGGCCAGTGGCAATCCTCAGGGTTCAGTACTTATACTAGTGCTTTTTAACATGTTAATTAATGATTTGGATTGGGTGTTAAATGTGTACTGGCAAAGTTCGTGGACAACACCAAATTATGAAGCAGTGCAGTCATGCTGGAGGATAGGCTGGGGATATAGGCTGACCTAGACAGGCTCAGAAGGTAGGCGGATCAAAATCTGTTGAAGTATAATATCAAGAAATGTAAAGTGCTCCACCTGGGGAGAAATAATCTGCAACACACAGGCTCAGTGGTGCTACACTTGCTAGCACCACAACTGAAAAGATTTGGGGGTTGTGATAGACTGTAGAATGAACATGAGCCACCAATGTGCTGTTGTAGCCAGCAAAGCAAATAAAACACTGGCATGCATCTACCGATGCATCTCAAGCAAGACTAAGGATGTCATCCTCCCACTCTTTTTGATTTGGGTGAGGCTGCAGCTGGAGTACTGCATCCAGTTCTGAGCACTGCACTTCAGGAAGGATGTAGAGAAGCTTGAGAGAGTCCAAAGAAGGTCTACGCATATGATTAGAGATCTGGAGAACAGGGCATACAAGGAGAGGCTGAGAGACATGGGACTGTTCAGCCTGGAGAAGAGAAGACTTAGAGGGGATTTGGTGGCAGCCTATAAGTATATAAGGGGCACACATCAGGGCCTGGGGTAGCGTCTGTTCACTACAGCACCCCAGGGGAAGACAAGGAATAACCAAGACAAATTGCTAGAGGATCACTTTAGATTTGATATAGGAGAAAACTTCTTTATGGTTCGAGTGTCCGAGATCTGGAACAGGTTTCCCCCAGAGGTGGTACAAGCACCTAATCTGGAAATCTTCAAAACCTGTCTGGATACTCACCTTGCTGAGGTCATTTGACCCCAACAGTCTTTCCTGCCCGAACGCAGGGGGGCTGGATCTGATGATCTTGTGAGTTCCCTTCCAGCCCCTACCATCTATGAATCTATGCCTTGCCAACCCACAAGAGGTTGGGGACATGTTCACCAGCCTGGGCGTCCCCAATTGAGTTGGAGCCATCGGTAGCATATACCTCACAATCCTTTCTGCTGTGCACCATGGCTGGGAGTTCGTCAGTCAGAAGGACTACTTCTCAATCATCCTTCAGGCAGGCATGGAACACCATGGCTGTTTTATGCATGTAAAATCTGGCTGGTTGGGCAAAGTGTACAATGCCAGGATATTTAGGAGCTCCCTCAGCTGATGGAACATAGAGAGTTTGCTCCTGGCCTATATGACATCTAGGCTGAAGGGGTAAACTGTAGCCACTACTAATTGTGCTTCCCACTGCACCCATGGCTGATTAAGTTGTTCACTGGACCCTTGGATATCCAGAAGGAACTATTCAACTACAAACTCAGCAGCTGCACAATGGCTGTCACGTGTACTTTTGCCATTTCAAAACCTCCTGGAGGGTGCCTGAGATGCTAGTGTACACATTGTACCTTGTTTCGTGATCTTAGCATGCGTACTGCATAACCACTGTGAGGCCAAGGGCAGAGCCACTTGCCCAAGCCTCTACCCCTGCCATAGGAGGTGGAGAGGCTACCAGCTCCTGCAGGAGCCATGCTTGCAAATTCACAAAGGAAGATCAGGGACTTGGCAGACCACTTTTCCAGACTCCTGGCTGGGGGGTGATAAATCATAAACTGATGCACTGTAGCCAATTAAACACTATCAACCAAACTCATGCCTTTGTGTGGTTGTCTCCGGTGTAGACAGGAAGCACTGGCAGGGGAGAGGATGCAGGGTGGGCATTTTAGCGGCAGGTGGTAAATGTTCATCCAGGTGCCAATCCCTGTCTATAGGGCTGTGGTTTGAGGAACCTGATGAGATGGTTTATTTCACGCTCTGGGCATGGTACCAGATACGCTGGTCCCTATCACCTTTTAGTGCCACTATTGTGTTTTTGGCTAGAAAGATGGCTGAGGCAGTAAGTGAGCAATTAGCTTAAATGGCATCAATCATTGCCTAACTGAAGTGGGAAACACAACAGAATGACAGATATAGAAGGCATAGTGACTGGTCAAGATGCCCCTGCCAAAAGCCAGTGTTGGTTCCCTGTGAGAGGGAGGAGGGAGAGAGATATGCAAGAAAGAAGGAATACCATCTGTGAACAGCCCCTCCTTATCCAGGTTTTTTCCTGCCCAGTTTTTTTAAAATAGTACAGCCATAATTCTGACAAAAGGCAGAATTTTTATTAAATAAAACAACAGAAATGTGGAAAAGGGCCAATAAGGCAACAGATGTAACACAGTAAACTGATGCAATTAAAAAAAAAAAAGAAACGGTAAAAAAAATCAGTGTTTTCATGAAACCCATTACTACCCTATGAATGTGAGCATGCCACAGGCACTTTGTAACCACACCACATGCACACAGCATGTCCCTTGGCAGCTTTCCCCAGGAGGATATTTCAGGCTTCAGGGTCTCGCTTTCTGATGACTGGGGTGTGCTTATCTTATTTCCTGCTGCAGGGGGAATCCCTGTAGGACACTATAGCCCACTGATAGTATGTACCCCCAAGAACCAGTAGATGGTCCCACTTGTGGTTGAATTGCTGGGTGATGCGGAGAGCACCAAAGATACTCTCTGTCTGCAGGTTCAAGGCAGACACAAAGTGATTCATAAACTCCTACTCGGCCCTCACTGTCTCCCTGAGCAGCTCCTGCGTGCACTTAGAAATGGCCAAGTATTGCTTCTCAGCCTCTTCATGCCACCTGGCAAGCCATGTAGTGGTGCACCACAACTCCTTGATCCTGTGCCTGACCATGGCAAATATTAGTGTCAGTACACTCCCTGTACTTCCTTTCACTGCCTGGCTCTGCAACTCAGGAGTGTCTGCATACTTCCATAAAAGCCAACATGTTAATCTTTGTGTGACCACAAGTCTTCCTTTGCCTGGGCATGGAAACCAGTCTCTGACTACATCCTTGCTTCATTATCTGGTCCAGAGGTGCCATCACAGGTGACTGGTAGGGGAGGCATGGGTGGGACACGTGCTTCCCCTGAGATTGGCCCCCCAACTCAGCATCACTCAGGACAGGGCAGTTTTTTTGCTGCATAGGCCAGCAGCATGTTGGAGGGGGCACTAAGCTGCAGCACAGAAATATAGGAGTGGATATGGGGCTTTTGGCCCACCCCCAGGCCCACCCCTGGGCCCACCCATAAATTGTACCTCCCCAGACTCAGGAGGCAACAGTAACCCCTGGGTGCCATTGCCACCTTTTGGATGTGTCTGGCCTGAAAGTAGAAGAGAATGAACAAGAGTTCTTTGTTTTCCTTGCTGTTGCTCTGACAGTTTGAAGAACTCCCCAACAAAGTTCAAACTTGCAAGACTATCAAGCAAGCAGACAGGCTCATTTGCCCTCCAGACTCACAACATGTTCAGTCTCCCCTGCGCTCCCTAGGGGCCCAGGGACCTGAGGGCATGCTTGAGTAGTGATGGGGCAATCATACACAGAACAGAGCCATGGGGTACAGCCAGTGGCCGTGGGGTCTGTGACCCATAGCGGTCCAGTTGAAGGTAGCAAGGGTGGGCTGCAGAGTGTGGTCTGTTGTGTTGGAACCCCCTAATGCCCTTGTCTATCACCGCAAGACACCAGGATCCCTGGCCTATGTCACCCTAATCCACCTGGACAGGCATGCTACGATCGGTCATTGGTGCAGCTGGCTCATCCCTAGAACATCAGGGAACACTTTGACCACCTTGCATATTGAGAGTGGGATAAAGGAGGCCATTAATCTGTCCCTTTCATAACTGCCACCCAATAAATCACTAAAACTACAAACAAGCGGCTGCTGAACATGTCTTGAAAATGCAAAGGAAGTAAAGCATCATCCTCCCCTACCCACTCCTGCCTTGAGCAGATCAGCAGACCACTGCTGTTAATAGACATTGACCTGTTACCATCTGTCTTTTATGTTCTACAATATTCTTTCATGGATGTGGACTGCAGCCACCTGCACCCCTCTCACCTCAAATGGACTTAGAACCCCAGCCCATTCTGTGACCTGTCCTTTCTCCACTCTCAAACAACTCTGGACTGCACAAAAATGTAGGGGGCAAGAGGGTGCATGGCTTGACTTTTGGGGCTGGTATCAGCATTTAGTGGAGTCTGGAACTGTACATCCAATGCTGTGGTTGCTTCCAGGAGAGCTTAAACAGTCCCAGTGGTCTGCTCTGATTATCCAAGGAGTCTGCACCTACTGATTTAAAAGCTGCCTTATTTCTCATTCCTTTGCTCATGCACTCGCTTAATTACTACACCAAATGTATTTATCCTTATTGTGTTGCTTACCAGGGGGCATGAAGATCACTCTGGTTCTTTCTCATTTTATGGGCCAAGATTATAAGCTAATTTAAACTGAATTTGTAGGAATAGGGGGTGGGTACCTTAACAGATATGAGCGAAGCCAGCCCTAGCATTTTATCTCAAGCTTGGGACATGAGGTTATTTCTGAACACTAAAGGCATTGGGATTTGGTAGTGGGGAGGTGGCTGTGGTGTTAAGTAGGCAATTAACTTAAATAGCATCAATCACTGCCTAACTGAAGTGGGATCCACAATGTAATGATGATTAAAAACTGTACAGAGACTGGTAAAGATGCCCCTCTCCAAAATAATGTCAATTCCACCAATCACCTTTGCCTACAGTAGGGCCTTTTAACACCTCAAACTCATATGTGGGATTGGGGGAGTGGGACATGGTGAGTCATTTCCCCAAATGGTTCCAGCACAGGCCCAAATTGTAATTCTCAAAACTGAACACCTCCAAACCCATCTGCAATTCTGGCATGCCACTTACCATCCACAGAATCTATCTTGCTGTGGGCTGGGTCTTCTGGATCACCAGGTCCATGTTGGGAGATGGCTGGGGATGCAGGGTAGGGGTGTGAGAGGAAGTTCTAGGCCTTCATCTGAGCCTGGGCCCGCTTTATAGTCCACACAGCTCAGGCAACTAGCTAGCTATGACAGGATGGGCTTTGCTTGCCTCTCACTATGAGAGATGATCACAGTTGCATTGGAATCCTTGTCACACCTCTGGACAGCTACCTGGGCTGGCCACATCAAATGTATTTTCAGACCTGACCATGTCAGTGACCACAAAGATGTGGGAGAGTGCTTTGTAGTGGGTGCACATGACCCAGCATGCACCTGCTATGTAGTTGCTGTCCCATGTTTTGGTGAACTGCTGTCTCCATACCTTACACTATGAACAGTACTAGATTCATTCATGGTTATGACCCCAGGCTGGCATTTTCTTGGTTATCCTCTGATATGCTGTCTTGTTTTAATGGCATGACTGGAGTGCCCCCTGATTCTCAATCTTATCCCAGTTGGGGATGAAATCATCTACCTCCTCTTTGGTCCAGTTGGTACCATGCTTGTTCAAGGGGCTGGACTTAGACTGAGAAACCATAGTTCAGGAAGGGTAGATGGGTGAGTAGAGCTACAGAGGTCCTAGATGAGTTGTAAGGGTTCTGGAAATTTGCGCATGGGTGTATGGGGGAATGCAGGTCCTGGACAGGTCTGATGGGTTCTGGCATTTCCCAGTACAGTAGTTGGTGTTCAGAGAATGCAGGCTCTAATACTAATTTGAGTATGTGGCCAGTACAGAATGGTTGGCAAGTCAGCATATGGGGCAATAAGTAGGTAGGGGTGGCCACCTGGGGCCTGACACCCAAGGCAGTAGATTTCTGCAGTCAGGAATGGAACAGCCAGAGTTCAAGAGGGTCCAGGACTAGGGCTGAAATGGTGCCTTGTGGGGATACGTGGATGACTGACTGCTCTACCAGCCCTATGAGAGTATTATGAGGGCAACCATATAGACACCCATCATGATAACATGGGCCAAACCGTTAGTAAATCTTGTTGTAACATCTTTTGTTAAGGTGAAAAAGGAGTTTTTGTTTTTTAAGTTAATAGGAAACTTTTAGAACAACTTTGTTAACCAAAAAGGCTCATGGCACAAGTTCATTTAAAGGCACTATGGGATCTAATCCCCAGACCCAACAGTCATGACTCCTATCATGCCACACATGCATGGCAGGAAGTGCAATTTTTGGATCAGAGATCAGATCATAATAGCACCCTTTGTACTTATCAGTGCAGGGAGAACCCAAGGTCACAAACCTGGGCTGTCCCTGCATGTGCAATTTGAAAGCTGGGTGCCTGCAGGTCCAGTCCTGGGGACAAGAATCATCTGATTGTCAGCTCTGATTAGGGACCACACTGAGGTCTTGAACCTGCCCCAGTCCAGTCAGGGGCCAGGGCTAGGGCCAGAGCCGACAAGCGGGTGATTGTTGCCTTCCTGGGACTTACTATGCGTTCAGTTTGAGGTACCATACAAACCAGCCATAAAAATATATATGGCATTATACCTTATTTACTCAAATATAAGATTTTTTTTTTTTTCGTCAGCATGGGGAGAAAAGCACCTCATCTTATATTTGCATACGAATCAGAGGTGGAAGCAGGCAGCTGCTGCGGCTCTGACTCTGGTCCTGAGCCTGGGTCAGGGCCAGAGTCAGAGTCAGGTTGACAGCAGTCTCCTGCCCACCCGTGCCATCCTCCCTCTGCAGCTTCTGCACCTCCTCACAACCAGCCCCTTCCCTCTCCCTTACTGTCAGGCACAAGTCAGTTCCAGCTCAGGCCGGGGTTCGAGCACATGGAAACTCCTTCCCCTCCCAACCAGTCAGCAATGCCAATACTGCTGCATTCTCTGTCCAGCTAATCAGCACTGCTGCATGGCCAGGCAAGGGCTGAGTTTCCAAATGCTGTGCTGTGGGGTGGAGTAGCCTGAGCAGCATCTGGCAGTAAGGGGGGAGGTGGGGGAGAGGAAGGAAACAGGCAGAAACTGGGGGGAGTTTGGAGGGAAGAGGCAGAGATGGGGGAGGGACAGAGGCTGTGGGGAGCTGGTGGGGTGCAAGTGGCAGGAGGGTGCAGGAAGGCTGCAGAGGTGGGACAGAAGGCAAGGGGCCACCTGACTCCTGACCTCCAGCTACTGCTTTCCCTGCTGTAGCGGTGGGCAGGGGGAGGGGTTCAAGACAATCCTCTAATACTTAGATTCTATACCTGGAAAATTACAACAAATCAGTGTTTTCCATATATAGAATATAATAATTTTGTTGTCATCTTATATTCAGGGTCATCTTATATTCAAGTAAATATGGTACGTAGAATATTTTAATGTCTGGTTTGACATTTTATGGCACCTTGAATTGGATGCATGTGTAGCACCCTTACCATTTATGCTGCAATTAACACAATTGTGGTGTAAATATAATATGTAGATGTGACCTAAGTGTAACAATGGAATGTTTAATGTATAAGGAAAACAATTGTAAAGGGCATTCCAATGTATATTTTTAAAGGCTAGATGTTGCTTAGTACTGTATATTTTACTTCAGGTTCCCAAGCACAACATGAAAACCTCATGCTTCTATAAACTACTAAAAGCATAATTTAAGTATTTGTAGTTTAATTAATTAATTAATTAATTTTAATAAATACATTTATGATACTGTATATTAGGATTATACCAAGTGTTTTGAATGTATTGTATCAAAACTATTTATGTAAGACATAGTGTCTTATATCTTATTTGCTGTACAAACCATAAGAAATTAGTTCTCAAAAAGGCATGTAAGGTACTATAACACTTGTAAGTATGCAGTATTAATTTTATTTGAAAAAATTTAGGGTAACTAAGGCAGACAGTTTAACAAGAAAATAATTTTTTAAAATCTAAAGAACAAGTAGTCAAAATCAGTCCTTGTTTTCTTTTAAAAGTAATATTGCTTTCCTAAAATGTCAATTCAAAATTGTACTGGGAAACTTAAAAGTAGATAAGTTTAACGTGTAAAGAGTGAGAATAGTGCCAATGTGTAAGATCAATGCCATTCTTCTCTCCTATCTGCCTCTTTTATGTCACAGATGTTTTTACATGATTATAGCTTCGTATTTTAAAACAAAATGTTACACTGTGGGTTTTTTTAGGTGAGAGGTCCCCCAGTTGCAGGAGCATTTAAAGAAAGAACTACAAAGCCCACAGCATTTCGTAAGTTTTATGAGCGAGGAGACTTCCCAATCGCCCTTGAGCATGATACGAGAGGAAACAAAATCGCCTGGAAGGTAAGTCAGGGCACAGCTGTGACAGCCAGCTGCGGTTATTGAAGTGACATCTCTCATTGCCAAACAAAGTTGGCTTATAAGTAAATAAACTGGAGTAATTTCTTAGCAAATGGAAGTTGGTGGGATTGCTGTTAGAGAAAGGCCCCCTGAGTCAGCCATCTACCTTGACTAACAATTAAATTATATGCTGCAAAAAAGAAGATGACAGAGTTGCCTTGCCTTAGAGAATTGTCTCCTGCCCAATTCATCTCTATTTTTATGAGGACCTGGCAACCCAGCCTATTTCAGGCAGTCCATCAAATGATGGAAGTGGCTGGATACAGTGAGCAGCAGCCATTTATCTCCCCCAAATTTCACCTTCCTGCAGGACACTTCCAAATAGAAGCTTTAATTACCTAAATGGATAGGTCAAGATTGCCTGCTCCCTGGAAATGCAGAGCAGAATACAAACGAAGGCAGATTCTCATTCCACGGCTGTACTCTCAGTCTGCAGCATATGTCAGGCAGCGTAATCGCTGTCATACGTGCCCCTGTTAGAGGCTGACCTCCACTGCTGAAACCATTACGGCTCCGACATTTCTCTGACAAAAGGTTAATTGGCTTCAAAATAAATGTATTGCCTAATGACTCCATTCTAATGCAGCTGTGTTTCTCTCTAAAAGGCTCAGTGATGTTATTTGTAAAACTTGCCAATCTTTTAAGTAACTAGAGCAGGCTTTTAAATTTAATTTGAAAAATGAATACTGATCTTTAACCTTCTCCTACTATTTAATTATTTTGGTTATCAAGAATTATTTTACTCTTTTGTATTACGTATTGGGTTAGAAGAAGATTTTTTAGAAAGGGAGTAATAGTTGCATAAAAATGAACACGATATTCATGAAGAATATACTTCAGATTTGTAGAATGATTTGATTCGTTCACATCAAACATGTTCCTAATATAAAAATTACAGCTCTGTTAATTTAGCTGATGGAAGAGGGATTTCACAATGTGGAGCCAGATTCTGCTATCAGGAAAACCAATGAGAGCAGGATTAAGTCTATAGTTTGGTAAATAAACCTATTCAATTAATTCATGACTGGTTCAGATATAGGGTTTATTGTATTATAAAAAGAATACTTGCAGTCTGGGAAATGCAGCAGATAGGTTGCAACATTATTGCACATAAATTCCTGAACAGAGGGAAACAGCTAGGTCTTGCAACAAGGGGAAGCTATAGCCATTCTCTCCACTAGATCTGCCCTATGTTCAGATGAAAAACAGAAAAATCCAGTGTTGCTTCTCACAGGTCCGTAAACTGACTCGGCCCTACCACATACTAGGCCTCAGCTTCTTGGTTCATTCCAAAAACCATCACTCTAACCTCCTAAAGAGAGTGAAAGAGCTCTAGGCTGATCTGCACCATTTCTGCCTGTGTGGTTTACTGTCCTAAAACATGACAATTTCTAATCTCACAGCTTCAGATTGAGACTGACAACCCTTTGCCCCATTTTAATTGTTATTTGGTATACATATTTCCATTTCAATGACTCTTGCCATGTTGATAGTGACAGCTCATCTGCCATCCTGCTGATCTGTTCACCTACAACAAACCCACTAGCCAAATATGACTATTTAGAATAAATGGGTTGTTCCCAATGTTTGTAGTATGTGCTGTGTTGGAATGAAACAGCCTTGGATATTGATCTTGCTAGGGTATCCAAACCAAAATCCAAGATAAGTTTTCTCATTGCCTAGGTTAGGGGTAGCCAGCCTGTGGCATCCATTCTACAAGTGGCATGAACAGCCTCTTAGTGTGGCTTGCGGCAGATTGGGAAGGGGCAGGCAGCACTGTGGTACATAAGGCAGGGAGCAAAAAGCTTCAAAGCAGCAGATCAGTCAGGGAGCACAGGGCAGACAGCAAAAACTAGAACAGATCAGGCAGGAGAAGGGGATTAGAGTGGCACTCAGGGAGAGATTGTGGGGGCTACTTTGTGATGCTCCTGCCAAAACATTTGCCCCCCACCCCCCACCTGCCTTAAGTCATATTTATTATGCTAGACCTTTTGGCTCACTGTATTTCTACCAGCTGGGATAAAATGGTGGCCATTCTAATATAGCAAGCAGGAAGTAGGACTGATTACATCCATTCATATTTGCCTCTCCTAGTTTGAATAATCTCATTTGCTGCACAAATTATTTCCATCTAAGTATATATTAAGTATATATTAAAAAGATTATTCCATTCCTACATTACCAGCAGCATGAACCAACATCTTTGTCAGATGTTAAAACATTGGAAATAAGCAGGTTTTGACTTTTCATCTCTCTATAGCTGAGCTAAATGGTGGTCTTCTATTAAGGGAACAAGTGTGAGATTTTTGTGAAATCTGTTGTCACAGGTAAAACAATTTGTATACAGCAAAGTTTGTTCTAGCTAATATGCACTAATCTTCATCCTGCATACATTTATGGTTATGGTTATGTAGCTTGGGTACACCCAGGGGTGTGCCCTGTCCATCAGTGGAAGGGATGGTGGTCAGGCAAGAGTGCTGAGAGAGGGGCCTGCCACCTGGGAGCAGTTCCCGCTCCTCTCTACAGAGCCAGGCTGAGACAAAGTGCTCACCTATATACAAATGTATTGCTACAATAAATAAATATGAATAAGAAACATTAAATATTTACAGTAAAATTAGTGTGAGACACCTTATACAATAACCTGCAATCAACATATTGCACAACCTCGAGGGACTGCAAAAACATGAACCAGGTGATTCACAGTATATGCAATAATTAACCCCCTTGCACAGAATAAGAATTAACACTTTCAAACAGGTAAGTCAAGGCATCAACACAATAAACACATATGAACATCAACTTAGATAAACCCAGGTAGGTTGAGGTAGCAATACCATAGACATACACAGGCAGCAATACAGGTAAGTTCCAATAATAGACAATAAACATATATAGGCAGTGAAGACAGATAAACCCATATAAACTCCCTTAAGGAGTACCCATAACTATATTAACCTCTACAGTACAAAACAACAATCACAAAATATGGGGGTGCACTTAGCACCCCACAGGGTGTTCCCTGGAGCCCCTCCCCTTTAGGGTCCCAGGATATGGACATGCCCCCCTCCCACAATGGAGGAGGGTGGAGGCTGCAGACTCTCTTCTCCCAAGCCCACCTCCCCTATGGGACCTGCTTCCCCAGGAATTCCTGCTCCCGCTCTGAGGCAGCCAAGGCTCATCCCTTGGTGGCCAGTATCTCTGGCAGCACTTTCTCCAGCAGCACTCCAGCCTCTCTGGCAGCACCTCTGGTTCCTCTCAATGGCCTGGTGCCCCACACTGGGTACCTAGGGCACTCCCATGGGAGCCGAGCCCTTACTGGCTCCGGTTCCACGGCCTCACACTGGGGGTTCTTTCCTTTCCCGGGCCCTGCTCTGGGCACCAGGGCTCTTTTAGTTTAATGCAGAGCCACACTAGAGCCAAGGCTAACTTGAGCAGCTTCAAGCTGTTCCCAGGGCCAGCTCTCTGTGCGCTGACCTGCGCACCATGTGGGGCCTGAGCAGCCTTGAGCTGCTCCCAGGGCCGGCTCTCTGTGTGCCGGTCTGCACACCGGGTGGGGCCCAAGCTGTGGAGCTGCTCCCAGGGCTGGCTCTCCATGCACTGATCCATGCACTGCCTACCCAGCCACTTGCCAGGTTCACAGGCTTAAGCCGCCTCAGACAGCTCCTAGAGCCTGAGCACCATGCACCGATCTGCGCTCCATGAAGGCTCAAACAGGGTCCTGAGGACGGTTGTCTCCAGAGCTCCTCTCTCCTCGCTGTCCCTCGCTCTCCCAGTGTGCCGAGCATGCTCTCCTTTTATACGCTTCAGGGGCTCCACCCCCAACGTTCTCTGGACCTGGCAGGGTGTAGTCTGGAATCAGGTACAGATTGCTCCTTGCCCCCTCCCTTCGGGGAAAGGGCATGGCCTTGCTTACCCTGACTTGCTTCTGATTGGTGGACAGTCTCCACCAATTGGAATTGCAGAATCTTGAGCCCAGGACTCATCCACAGCTCAAAAGCCAAGTCTGCTACACTTACTTTTAAGCATGTGACTAGTCCCATATGAAAACTAGCCTGTGCGTGAAAGATATTCCAAAATAAAGGTATGAATTTAAAATTAATTATTACTGAAATAGAATAACTAAATCCAAAATATATTAAACTAGTTCAAAAAAAAGTATTTGTATTTGAGAAACCATGTGTCCACATATTAAGTAATTCACAAATAGTTATTCTTCCTGAAAAGCTCTTGTAGAGTAACTCCATTTGTAGACAAGCCCTTAATGTGCAGGTTGAGGCAGCATAGTATCTGATTTTTGTATAGTGTATGCTGGTGGGGTTGTACCAATTTGAGAAAAGTAGCCCATAATGGTCATATCTAGCAAACCTTTAAAATGTTAAATTCTGTTTATGCAAAATAAGTAGCGTTTGAAAATTTTGCTCATTAAAACAGTTTAGCTAACATGTTTTTAAAGTGTTATTCATTTTCCTAGTCTAAATGGGATATAAAGTCACCTTTTCCTATGTAAAGTTTAGATAAATGGACTTGAGCAGGGAAAAGAATGCAGGAGAATGGAGAAGTTCAGAGGGGATAAAGCCCAGGTATAAGTATGACACATTGTCTCCCCCATGCCATCTGATATTAGTTTGCTTGTTGTCTTGCCTTTTCTTCTCTTTGTAATTTTGATTTTCAAAATAGAATATTTTTAAAAATGTTCTCCATATGCATTTTATGACAGATTGCAAACTCTGGCTGTGAAGACTGATCAGTTTCTAATCAGCTGGCCATACAATGCTATTTTCTGGCTTTTTCAATAAAAAGCAAAGAAAATTAGAACTTTTCTAAAATAATGTTAACTCTTACTTTAAAGTTTCGAGTTCAGTAGGAGAAAAAACATCTTCTTGAGCATTTAACTTGAAAGATTCTGTATTTCCAAACTACTTTTTTTTTACATTACTGTTGTGAGTTCAGATAATGTTATTTCCATCAAATAGAGAAAACTTAGATCAAAATATATTTATAATTAATATCAATAAACTGCTGTGTGCAAAAGTAAGAAAGGAAATAGAACCTGACTTGAAAAATTAAAAAAAGAGAAAATATTAAACAAGAAAACATATTTAAGCGTTGACAATAAGTATTAATAAGTCACCACTCATATATATATTATATTTGATTTAGGTAGTCTATAAGGTGCACACCTACCTTACCTTCTATTTGAATTTATCCCTTTGCCATTCTCAGCCGTCAAACCCAGAGCTTACTTGTTAATTATCCCCATGGAGGAAAATTGAGCTCTTATACTTAGATTGCTAAAAGACTCATCCATTTAGCCCACTCTACAGACAAGTCTGAGATTTTGATCCCAACCCAAGCAACTGATCTACTTAATATGGTCCAAGAACTTCTTAAACCCCTTCAGGAAAATCTGTAGGATTTGCTTGTGAACTTCTTTGGCAAATGTCACATGATCAATATAATATTTAGAAATCTAAATTATGTCCTCAGTTTATACCCATTTTTTCACCTTAATTTTGAGTGAAGTTATACAAATATTAATGTTAAATAAAATAGATACAAAGTATAAACATTTGTGTTCCAGGATAGAAAACATTCAATAAATGTGAGGAAAAAACTTTCCCTATAGGTAGGTTATTCTGTAATTGTCCATGGTTTTTCAAAAAATTTTCTTAAGCTAGTTCTGGCACTGACAAACAGATATTAACGATGCATAGAAAACTGGATAGTTTAATACTTGATGGCAGTATTTCTGTTAATTTTGGAATTCACAAATAGTCAAAAATACAATAATTATAGAAAATTAATAAAAATATTGTTTAATGTGTGCAATTGTGTGCAATACTGTGTGCAATTGTTTAGGAAGCCAGCAAATCTCTTTTAGCTTATATATTTCATATGATTTTTAGTACTTGGTAAATATTCTTGTGCACAATTTCATATGGAGTTATGAATTATAAAGCCTCAGTCAGGTCTAAAAAGGACTTTCACTTTTAAATATACATTACTGAATTAAAAAAAGGTCAGAATCCAATTAAACCTTTGACTAAAAAGTTGATAAAACCAAAGAACTGTCTCTGAATTATTAAAAATATGTTTAAAATACAGTCTTTGCATATCCCAGCGCAAGTCACCAGAATACTTGAAAAATTAGAGTTATTTAGGGGGCAGGATTAATTACAGAAGTCATTATGTTCTGCAAAACAAAAACAATTTGCCTTCAAAAGAATTTTAGTATTTTGAAGTGAATGAGGCAAACTTTTCTGTGAAGTAAGTGTATGAGTTGAGTATGATCTCCACTTAAAAGTTTTACCAACATAGCTTTGTTGGTGGTAGGTATGAGTTTTTACCAACCTAGTTATGCCAGCAAAAAGTTTAGTGTAGACACACATACATTATCAAAAATGCTTCTGCAAATTTAACTTTGGGGGGAAGAGTTGCTGGATATACATCAATAAGGTTTTTAAAGGTAGACATATCTGCACTGGTGTTCCCATTACATTCTAGTGCACAAGAATGTAATGTGCACAAGAGTAGTCCTTTTTCTTAGGTTTCTGTTGCTAGTGAGATGTGAGCATTGCCTTCAGTAAAAAATCTTGTAAAGTCATAAATATAGATTGTAACTATAATCTCTGCTCATAAAGTTAGTTGGGATACAGAATTTTTTTCTCTGAAGAGATGATTTAAAGTGATTGCATGACAAGGTGCACCCACTCTCAACTGATTTTCCCTCTACGTTGTTTCAGTGAGCCTTGTATAGAGACACAGAAGAGATCTTGATGCGACTACTGCAGTTCTCTTATCATTATGTTGGTGCCTTTTCCCAAATGCCAAACAGAAAAAAAAAGCCTTGCTGAATATAGCACTTGTTTTTCTGCCAGAATGTGTCCTCTTTCATTTAGTACAGAATAATATATCTTTAATATTTTTAATTTTTGTAAGTATTTTGTTTGGTATTGATCAATATGAACTAATACTTACTGACTTTATCCCCAACTGTTTTTTTAAATTAATTTATTAAGTGCTTTTCAAAGGTCTAATTACTTAAAAGCCAGTAAAAATGAATGGTAATAAGCTAATTTCCCTAGTAACATTCTCAGCACTACACTCATTTCCTGTCATTTGTGAAGTCAGATTTCTGGCAGCAAGTAGGGCATAATGTCTGCAAGAAATAACTTATTTTTCTAAATTGAGAAATTTTTCTCCTTCCATTCTTTGTTAAGCATTGTTTAGCATATTTGTTAGCAAAAGAAGTTTAAGAGATATTCTCTACTTAAAAAGTAGGTTAAAAACGGGAAGGATATATGGATTCAAAGCTTTGAGAGATCATATACAATGGGTAGAGTGACAAATGACTGTTTATCAGGCTTGGACAATGTTAGTAATGGATACTGCTGAGATTGATGTTATTTCCTATTTAGGTTACCATCTTTATTTTAGAAGGGAAGTAAACAATAAATTAGAGAAATTTCAGTATGATACTAAATTGAGCAGTGTTGCAAACAACAGTAAGTGCAGTAATAACAGTAACCTAGAGCAATGGAAAACATGAGCATAAGATATGAAAAAGAGTTCTCTTTGGAAGAACAAATATTAAATAATATACCTGGGTAAAAATATTCAATTTAAAAAAGAAATGTGGAAAGCAGCTATGTTAAAAAACAAAACAAAAAGAAAAAAAAATACAAACCAAACAATGACCTGTACTACAGTGGTAATAATGCACAAAATAATGGATATTTGCAATAAGATATGACAGGAAAAAAACATTTAGTTGGGGGAGGTATAAACACAGCAATAACATATCTTCTGGCAGACAAATGATTAAAAACTAACAAATCTATTACACTAACTTGATGAAGTCCATGCATAAACTAATACCAGTAATAGCCCTTAATTCTGCAGTGCTAATTTGATATTTCTTAGCCAATTATCCTCAAAAAGTATTCTCTCTAATGTGCATGAGAGATTATTTTTGGAGATTTCCAAAAATGTAAATGGTATTTCCAATCTTCTAGCTCCAAGGTAGACAACCTTTTCTGGCTGCAGTGCAAAATGACCCACCTCAGATGGTAGGTAGATGGGCATTGGGACCCTATCCCTGGCACTGCTTGCTTGTCTCTGCAGCAGCACAGAGAAAGTGCCTGCAGAGAAGCCCCATATCTGCGGATGAGATCCACAGGTTTCTCAGATGGTAGATTGCTGACCCATGCTCTAGCCCTATTTATCTTCAGATTTCTGATTTTACAAAATTGATTGACATCTTATCTTTGGCCCAATTCTTATTTAAATAAAAGCCTCTTTAAACCACTTCAGTAGTATAATGAGTGGCTGTAAATTATACTTATATCCACTTTAAGACCATTTTTCATCACCAGAATTGTGAAAAGGGGCTTATAAACATTTAAAAGGGGGCAAAACACAATTGCATTGAAAATAATGATGAAACTTCCTTTGACCTCAGTAGCTCCAGATTTCCTTATTCAGAAGGCATAGTATGCCTTTTCCCCCCAAATCTTGAGCTATATATAAGAAAAAAACTTTTTTTCTGCTGATAGGTTACTCTTTGAAGTCTCTGATGATATTCAGGGAGTCCAACTGTGGTCAGCTACAAGCCTTAAGATTTTAAGTAATGCAAGTCAATATGAAATGATCAGCACTGTTTTGATGATTTGCTGAGTAACATACCTCATTCAAGCTAGTATATTACTAATAATTACATTTAGTATTTGTATAGTTGCTTCTTTATATACAGAGCACATTGTAGACATAAGTTTTTACAACACTTAGAGTACATTTTTAGAAAATGTTGCTATAAGTGTACAATGCACATGGGAGTGTACAATGCACATGGGAGTGGCTGAAAGGACTTAGAACTATCAGTTCCTAGAGTTAGGGATTTCTTGTTTTTGGTGAAATCATCAAACAACAGTTTTTGATAAAAGTGGTCTTTTCAAACCTTTTAAAAATAATATCCTATGATCACTAAACACACTAACTTAGATTTTTCAACAGAAAGAAAATCTTTATAATGTGCATAAATTAATTGCATGCTTAAAGCACTCATTAAAATTATTGACAGGCAGTGACTGTATAAACACCTGCAATTTTGTGTTGATTCACTGCTTGCTAATACTGATGTACAACATGCTTTCATGATTTACTCTTTTTTGTTCAATTCTCTTTACTTCTGGAAGGATGCTTCTTTCCATCTCTTGGCAGAATTGCTATTCATAGAGTGAAAAATAGAGAACTCTATCAAAACAAGGTGTTTTCACTGACATAACTGATCATTTCATAAAATACTACAGAATTTAAAGCAGCTATTTAGTAAAATGTGCCTGGTATGAATGTGCTTATCAGTTTAAAAAACACTATACTTTAAAATGCCAGAATGTAAGGGAAACAGTGAATTATGTCACAAGTTAAAGAGAGAGGTTTTTTGGTGTTATCTGTGATTGGACCAGCTCTATAGTTGAAAAAAATGTTAAACAAGTTTCAAGCACAAGTACCCATCTTCAGGTCTAAGGAAAAACTCAAGGAGACTACTCACTATATCCTCTTCCTCTTTGCCACTTGTAGCTCATTGATATCTTTATTCTCTGTACCTTCAGCTTATCATAACACACTATTCTTTTTCTTTCCAATGTGTTCATATTTATAATTCAAAAATGTAATAAAATGTCTCTTTCCATCCTCAAATAAAGAGTCTTATTTTTTAAAACTGTGACGTGATTTACTTAACAGCTGAATAATTTGTTTTCCTTAAAGAGTAAAGTATGTTGTCTTGGAAATGCCCCAGATTTTTTGTCTTTAATAACAGCAAGTGCTAGAATTTGAATGCCAGTCTAAACCAGACCTTGCAAAGAGAAGTGACAGTTTACCTGATTTCTATAGTTCAGAGCTGCCATATTTCAATTATTAATTCCTTTGTGGTTAATTAATAGTCACAGCTTATCCTAGGATTCTAGAAAGCAGTAATCTTGTGGCAGCTAATTTACTGCTCTTTTTTTTCTGCATACACAATTAAAGCCATCCCTTTATTTGATGTAAATTGCCATCTCTTGAAAGTGTACAGAATGAAAACCCAGCCATGTATCAGAAATAACTTTAATTTAAATTTGCTAAATGACCTCTGAAAGCTAGATGAAAGATTTTCTGCTGAATGGGCTGGTGCTCCCTGCCTGTATAATTTATGTGAGAAATTAGTGCGAATGGTTCACTTTTATGGAGCAGTGCTGCTTGTAGCAAGCCTGCAGAAACAAGTTTCCCCCAAGCCTCCATCTGTTCTTCAAACCAGGGCATATGCCATCTCATCGAGCTTGAAAGTCAACTGATTTATAACTCCTGAAAAGTGCATAGATTGAAAAGAAAGGTCGACTGCCACTCTGTGACAATGATTTGTTAGGCACTTGGATAAAGACAATTCACATTACTATGGACCCAGGGGGAAACAAGTGATGTTGTAAGCTTCAAAACTTGGTAAATTGACAACTTGCAGGAAAACAAATTGCCCCTCCTCTTTCAGTTAAACAGCTACCTCTTCATAAGGGGGAGGGTGTTTAGAAGGTGAGGGGGTAACATAACCAAGATATCTTATTATCACAGCGTTTCAGACAGAAGTCCTTTTCCCCAGCCACAGAGGTTGCCATCTAGAAGTGTCAGAGCTCGTTGCACTTTAATCTTTTAACTGTAAGCAGAAACATCAGTCTTAAAAGTGCTTGTTGCTGCTTGTCAGAAAGTTCCGTTCAGTGCTGCAAACAGGGCTTTGATGAATTTTCTGTATCTGCCCTGAAGGTGAATACACAGCCCTGTCCCAATTAGTGATTTAATGAATGGCTCATTCCCTGTCCCATCACTTAACATGCCCCTTCCTCTTCTCAAGGACTATAGAGGGGCAGGTGACAAACCAAATCAAACTGAAAATGTGATGGTAAGAAAATCAATGCATGTTTGATGTTTTCATTTATGTTAGTGAAGCACTATGCCCTTTTGGATCTGAGGCTTGGAGACAGTGATTTGTCAAACCCCTTAGTCTTATCAAGCTTGTAATTAAAAGATTTTGTTTAAACTAAAACAGGAGAAATAGTTGCTGTTCAGTGAAAACATATTTTGGCTAAGAAAAGTAAAATGGACCTTTTAATGTAAAAATTATGGGACAGATTTTGACTTGGAAAGATGTCAAGACAGAGAAGAAAGGTATACATGAAGAGAGAGAAATCATCCTTCACACATGTGAAATATTGCTTCTAGTTCAGAATGAGGTCCTTTAAAGGTGTGTAAGAGAAAGCTGGCAATAAAGCTACTTACATATTACTGTAAAAGCCTATTACAATCTACAATCATGTGATGTTATGCATCCATGAATAACCTGACCTGACTCACTTAGGCAAGAATAATTTCCCAGTGCTGTGCTTAGTATAGCTCAGTAAAGAAGAGCCCAAAAGGGTAGATTGACTAGGTCATATTCTGAATCACTTGCATTGTATAAATAGTCTCTCTCAAAGATGACCAATACAGAAACCACTATACAGTATATCAAAAATAAAACTAACTTTGTACACAGTATTGGCATCCTAAATTACTTCATTTGGAACAAAGAACTGAAAAGAAACTCATATCATGGTACCTTGGTACTTAACATTAAATAAAAATTGTAAATATTCTTAATTCAGTGCATTCAAGAAGTGGGAGACATATATAGACATCATTTGTTGTGTGTTTATAAAATAGGCATTATGAAAAGCAAAATTTTGATTCACTAATGAAACTTCACACTGTGTGAACATCCAGCATAATCACTTGGCTTAGCGTTCAGTATGCGTTGCTGCAAACATATTGGGCAGAATCCTATTTCAGTGTACATGCCCAAATGGCAGTTACCCAGCCACATAAGTACCATTTTTGCCACTTATGCATAGTTTGTGATCCTATCCCATGCACTATGTGGACTTGCAAGTATCCATATGACTGATGAGTATGCACAGTAGACTGCACTTTGGTTGGAAAGGTACATCATTCCATAGGCATATATCTGGTGGACTGTATGTCCCAAACTTGTATTAGGATTAACAAGTGGGACTATGAATGTTAGAGATAGGAGGGAGGAGGAATCCTCTGAGTCCTTAGCCCAATAACTTAGTGGTTGTGGCACTTGCTAGGGAAGCTGGGTTCTAGGTACCTTTTACCCAGAGGAAGTTTTCTACATCTCTTTGATTTCTCAGCATGTTGCTTTACCCATGTAACAGAGGGCCTTCTTGGGGCCAATTTCCCTGTGGCCCGCCCACCTGTTTCTGGGCTAACCGCCTGCCTTCTCACCCGCCATGCCTTGTTGGTAATTAATTAATTGACCTTAATAAAGCGTGAGACTGCCCATTTCTTGCCCCAATGAATCACCGGTCCCTCCCTGGGCCACAGAATCCTGCTGTTGAACCCCTCTATGATCCCTCCATTCTGGCGGCCTAATCCGCCTTAATTCTCAGCAACATAGCTCACCGAGCTGCTTTCCCCTCACGGGTGTGGTCCCCCCTGGACCTTGGGCTACTAGCCCTGGCCCAACCCCAGGCCAGTCAGAACCCCAGGCCCTCAGCTCTTGGGCGTTCCTCGCGGTGGGCCCCTGGCCCTTTGACCCTTCCGGTCCTGTCCTCAGCATTGACCAGTCGGGGAAATGTTCAGACAGGTTCCTGAGTCCATGGCCTCACACTCTTCCTCTGGGGTCCACCTTCCAGACCCTACAAAAAGGGGTAACCCACCCAGTTGTGGGGGCTAGAGGTGAAGGTGCCCTGACCCACCTTTCACCAGGATGGTAACTGGCCTGGCATTTCTTGGGGGCTCCCGTGCCACTGGGAGACTCACCAGGCCACCCACTCCCAACAGGGTGCAGTTTTAGGTCATACCCGAGACCAGGAGCCTCCTGACCATCTCCTACAACTCCTCCCTTACCTCCAGATAATACCAGCATGCCTGCAGCCAGGCAATGTTGTTGGCTGGCCTTCTAGCAGCAAAATCATGCCCTGTTTATATGGGCAGCCCTGAATCTAAAATTGCTGCCCTAATCAGGCACCTGCCGGCTGGCGCCTTCTGCCCCTTAAAGTGGCAGGCACAAACAGTGCCCTGCCACAACCCACCAGTCCACAGGTTAGATATTAGCCAGTGTCTTCCCCAGTGCTCCTTTTGAAGCTAGCTCCCTGAGCAGCCACGTGAGAGAGATATGTAATAGGGCTGTGTGAAGCTTTGGCCCCTGATTTGATTCAGTGAAGATTCAGCCCAATTCAGAGGCCAAATCTCCAAATCCAAATCAAATCAGGAGACCCTTTAATCTCTCCATATCAAATCGGAACCCTTCAAATCAATTTGGAAAGATTTGGAGATTCGGACATAGACACAACTTTAAATGTTTTTTCCACATGCCTCAAGGTACCAGGCGGCTTGTGAATGCTGCGGTGGTGGGGCCGATGAAGAGG
>NW_005843478.1:73716-79609 GCF_000455745.1 Alligator sinensis
CTCCCCAGTGTGCTCAGCAGCAGACCTGGAAGTGGACCAGAAGCACTTCTGGTCATTTCTGTGTCTGCCAGGGAGCGCAGAAATAGTTCCGGTCCACTTCTGGGTTTACTGCTGAGCATACAGGGGGCCCCCCACACTCCTGTGAGATGCTGCATCTGCCCCAGCATCGCAGCATTCACGAGTTGCACCTGGTACCTTGAGGTATGTAGAAAAAAACATTTAGAGCTGTGTCTATGACCATATCACTGATTGTCTGAATCAGCGTCAAATCTTCAGATTTGGATTCAGCCAAATCAAATCAGGGACAGTGATCCAAATCAATGAATCAAATCACTGTCCCCGATTTTGGCCGAATCCAAATCCAAATTGAATATAGCCTGTTTCACACACCCCTAATATGTAAGGCTTGGAGAAAGAGAACAAGTTAGAGGGTGTATGGCTCATTAACAGAGCTGTTTCTCTGTCCTCTGCTATGCATCACTTGTATTACACAATTTACGAGTTAATTATGCAATAAATTCAGACTGGTCACCACATACAAAATGAGACCAGCCACATGTGCAAGGTTATCACACAACTGGTTAACTGCACAATAAATTTAGGCCAGCCACACATGCAAAGTAATCACCAGACAACAACAGCCAACCACTATAAAATGAGCCAACGAGCTATAAAATTAGTGCTTGAAAAATGTGCAACAACTCTATAGCTGATTTCTATCCAGCGTTAATTTGAACGCATAGCAGGACCCTCTGACAGAGTAGCCAGATCCAAACATTCAGGCATGTGCAATTTGTGGTGCCACAAACTTCTTTGAAGCGCCACAGACCACAAGTCTTGAATGTTAAACCATGCACTGCGGCAAAATTTGCTACTGGGATTTCCTCGTAGCAAAAGATAATCCTGGAAAAAAATGTGGCACAAAGCATGCCAAAGTGCTGTGTGCCAGGACAAATGCTCCCAGCACCCCAGCTGGCTGGGGTACAGTGTGTCTTGAGACAGGGGAGCAGGCAGCTCCCTGGGCTGGCTGCTCCGCTTTCTCCATGTGCTTCAGCATGGGGTCTTCACTGCAGAGCCCTTGTGCTGAGGCACACAGAAATGGTAGCAATGAGCCCAGGACTGCCTGCTTCCCCGTCTTGAGGCACCCTGTGCCCCAGCCAACCGGGGAGTGACTGACTGGGGCACAGGGTGCCTCAGTGTGGGGTCTTTGCAGCACGCAAAAGTCCTGCCAGCTAGGCCCACACTGAGGCACCCGTTCTGCAGCCAGCCCCCCATACAGCACATGAAGCAGCAGGACAATGTGCCCCACTGCAAACCACACAAGCAGGGGCATGTGCAAATTTGGGCCGGTACTATTTGTTTTGCTGCAAATGCACACCCCTGCTTGTGTGGGCGCAGCCAGTGGGTTTTAGTCTAGAGCTACATTCTCTATGTGGCAGAAATTTCTCCAATACCCTCCATCGGTTTTATTCAGTGACTGGGAAATGCAATGTGCAGTGGCACATCTTTTGGAAGAGGGCTGAAAGAAGTGCTGGCTAATGGCTAAACTGTGGGCAAAGTGGTTAGAACACTGTACTAGGAAGAGGTGCAGGTTTATACCACATTTCTTAGGCATGTATCCTAAGTGCTAGGCTAAGACATAGGAAGGCCTCTGTTTTTGCTCAACTATAATTTTGGGACTTACATTCTGGTATGCATTTATGGAGCCATGCAACTCCCTGACCAGAGCAGACTACCCCACATACTTAGTAGCCATATGAACACATATCCACACTGCATATGGAAAAGGATTGTAAACTATGTGTAAGTGCTAAAATGGCAGCTTGGGGAGTCTGATCTGGGTGTTTAAAGTACCCAATGGGCACATGTACACATCACCCTACGTTGTCATAGTGATGTGCTATGTTGCTATACAGTGGGTCTACACATGATTGGCAGCTACGTCATTGTAGCAGTGCGCGCCCCCCCCCCCCATTTTAGCATGCTGCTACAGTGACATAGTGACGAAATCTAACCATGTGCTGCACGCACAGCACAGATTGGGCAGTTACTGCGTTGTGAAGTACTAAAGCACGGCAACCTGTAGAAGCACCCAATATGTTCTTAAAATATTTTAAAACAATACCTCTACTTTAGAAGTGTGTTATACTGGATATAGTCATTCCTCAGGTAGTTTGATGCTCCTATTCTTTGGTCCAGTGGTTTGCCATATGCTTTAGGTATTTTTTGCTTACTTGTTATTTTATATTTATTATCCAATGTACATACAATACTTGTGCACATGATACAAAGTTTGTGTGTCTATCTTATTCAGTCCCCAGTCTATCCAAAATAAAGATTTAGCCATTATCATTGCTATGTCGATTCCCCTAGTCATCTCTCCTCATACACTTCTGTTCACTTTTCATATAAAGTTCAATGTTTTTATCTTTGCCTTCAGTGCTATTCAGAACTCTGACTTTGTTGCATCTCTACTTTGATTTTTTTAACTCCTTGTTTTCCACAGTGGTTTCTACCTTATTGGTTGATTCACAACTTTATCATCTTTACTTTCTTCCAGTCTGCCCCCTATATCTGCAGTTCCATTTGCTCATATATAAAAATATTGTGTATTCATGGAGTTTCTCAGGAACATCTATTAAAGAAGCAAGATAAGCAGCGAAACAAGCCAGTCTTATTTTGGAACGAAAGAGTCCATACACAGAGTTACCCATGGATAGCTTTTGAAACATCTAAAGTATAGTCAGGCCCCAAATTTATCCTTTTCTTTATTCAAATCCTCTTTGTTCAGAGCTCGTTGATAACCCTCTTCACTAAAATTGCTATCTAGCCACACATAAATATATATCATTATATTCCAAAGATCTAGTTCTGCAAAGATGTAACCCCTGAGCTTAACTTTATGCCCTTTGAGTAGCCCCATTCAAGTTATATGATAACTGTATCTTTGCTGGTATTTCATCACACTGTCATGGATAAAATAATGCCTCTACCTTAAATAGAAAGGGTTAAAAAAAATACAGTTTTTATTACTCATCAGCATTATCATATGGGTTTCTAATCAACTTTTTTCAGATTAAGTTTTTGTTTTTATTATCTTGAAGCAGTGACCATCTTCAAAAATGTGTCCCATTAAATGCAGGCCTATTCAGATTTTAATACATTATTTAACATGTTTATACTTTTGTTATTTATAATGTGATTTTTTTTAAAAGATTTTCATCTACTTTTGTGGTCAGGATGGCAGCAGTCCCATGTGGCAGTTCCAGCAGGCTTGTGTATCAAGACTAAAATAAATTATTTCTTTCAAAATGAATTGAGATAGTCCTCTTGACATCCAACTGTTGCACAGTAATAGTCAGATAACGTGTTTGTAAGGAATCATTAACATTATATCATGCTCACTAACTGGCAGAATTTGTGGGTTAATGGTTTTCTTTTCTGTGATTTGTGGCAATAACAAACAGGAAATATGTTTTGTGGGTTTTTTTTCAAGACATATCAGCTAAAATATCCTTGGTAAAATAATTTTTTTTAAAAAGATACATTGTGGGAACATCTACACAAGACACTTTACTGTGCAGTGGAGCTAATTACTGTGCAGTAAGTGTCTGTGTCTACACATGCAGATGCTTACTGCATAGTAATTGGCTCTAATCATAAGTAAATTTGATACCTGCAAATGCAAGTAGCAAATTTACTTGAGATTACTTACTACATAGTACGACATATATAGACACCTGACCAGGAGCAAATGTGCTCCTGGTCATCCAGGCAACAAGGGCTGGGAGATTGCTCCCAGTCCCTGAGAGCTGCCTGCTGCCAGGGAAGGCTCTGCCACCAGAGCCCGGGTAAGGACAATGTCCTCCTGCCCTGGCAGCAGGGAGCTCACAGCCCCCACTCTGCAATCAGGGGGCCAGGGCTGGGAGATCCTTATCTCCCAGCCTGAGTCCTGTGGTCATGGAACCTGGACTTAGAGATAAGGATCTCCCAGTGCTGGCACTGTGACCATGGACCTGATGCTGGGAGATAAGGATCTCTCAGCCTGGGCCCTGTGACCACAGAGCTGGTACTGGGAGATAAGGATCTCCCAGTGCAGGTCCCACAGTCTTGGGACTCAGACTGGTGGAGCAGAGGTTGGGAGCTCCCTCCAGCTGGGGCAAGGAGACATTGTCCCCACCTGGGCTCTGGTGGTGGAGGCCACCATGGTAGCAAGCAACTCCTGGAGACAGGAAGCAATGTCCCAGCCTAGAGCTCCCCCTGACTGCTGCAGGGGCCTGTTGCAGGGCCACAGGGAGCTGGAGCAATGTGCTGCTAAGAGCAGCAATTTTTCTCCCACATCCTTGCATGTGTAGACACGTGCCCAGAAGAGTTTACTCTTGAGAAGCTTACTTGAGAGTAAACTCCCAGATTATTTGCACGTGTGGAAATGCCCTGTGAGAGATGATGCGTGCCTGGAAATTAGTGTCAGAGTCATAACCCCAGGCTAATGAATTTACAAGTCATATTTTCATTAAGTACATATTTCAATTTAAAACATTCATTGAAAAGTCATGTACTTATTCTGTTTTTCTGTGCTTGTAAATAAATATTCTTTTGTTATAGGCAGACACAAATTTATAACATTATTTAAGGAATTACATATTAACTAAAGACTTACAGAAATAAATCCCTTAAAAACAATCACAATTCATAGTACTAAAGAGGTATATGAGCATTTAAATTGAAATTTACAGATTAAAAAGTCAGGTTTTAAGAAAAGTTTATTTACATTGTTGTTTTAATACTGCTCTTAGCAGTGAATATCAGCTTGTAATGAGAACTAGAAACATTAAAGTGCAGTTCTGGTTTGAAAAGTAACTCAGTAAAACAAAAGAGGCATTTTGAGGTTCCACATCTGTTGCATTTCAATGGCTTCCAGAGATAATTTGTCTGTTTTACAAGTAAAAATGTGTTTTTGTAACTTCCAGCCCTCCCAATTAAGGAAAGCACTTAGGCATGTATTTAACTTTAGGAAGAAAACATTTATGCAATAAACCTAAAAGGCATGGAATATACACAAAGCATATGTCCACTGAGCAAGAAGGTACCATTGTTACATAGTTTTTGCCATAGAATCTCAGTCTGAAGCCTTCATAACTATCAGTCATTTTCAGGGCACAAAAAAAGGCTTTGCTATCCATGTCTATTGTAGGCCATTTTTTGCAGGTCTTCTGTGTGTGCAAGACCCATATGCTTTCCCTCTTGGAGTAGTATTTCATAGAGGGATTCTTTGTGTTGCCCCTTTTTTATGTGTTGCTCTAGCTGTCCAACAGTACACCTGCAATGGCAAATGCTGTTTTCTCATTGTTGACCCAGAGGTATCCAACTTTTTTTTTCCTGGATAATTTTAAAGAGAGGTGGTTGTTGAACTCTGGCAAATTTCAGCATTTGTAAAAAATCATTCCATTTAGTACCTAGTCATTTTCTAAGGCATTTGCTTTATAAGGCATTTAGACATCTGTCTGTACTTTTGGTGGATGTTCAACGTTCACATCCATATGCTAATATGTTAAGTTTGAAATAACATTTGAATTGAAGATTCAAAATTTGGGCTTTAGGCTGTAGATATTTTTACTACAAAATCTTGTTTATAATGGTAACTGCAGCTGTCATCTAACCAATTCTTGGCATTATTTGCTGCTGGACATTCCCTTTGTCTTGCACATTACTTCAAGGTATGCAAATTGAATCACTTCTAGGATTCTTTTATTTTCAAAAATAATGCCTGAGGCTGCAGTTGGGAAAAGTTCACTTTAATTTAATTTTAAAGCTGTATAACACCTATTGTTTTCCATTGGTCTGAGTCACCCAGATCCATGTTTTCTCTTAATAAGTGAGGATATGGGAAAGA
>NW_005843478.1:79619-95418 GCF_000455745.1 Alligator sinensis
AACTTCAAATTTGCAAAAACACATACATGAACCCATTTCAACGTCTTCCTTTCACATCAAACTTCCTTCTTCTTGCAGGCTCTGAGACCATCAACCACATCATTTGAAATTTTCTATGCAGGAGTATCCTTTGACTTCCAGGGCTCATCTACATGTGCAATTAATGCAAAGCAACAAACTCCAGCACTTATTGCACTGGAGTTTATTACTCCCAGGTGCTCTACGAAGGTGTTCTTGTGACTGCAGCACACTGACCCAGATTAGAACAGCCCCAACTGGCAGGGGGGCCCCAGGAATCAGCCTGCCAGCCTGGGGCTGCTCCTGCCTAGTTCAGCATACTGCAGACAGACTTGATGAGGCACAAGGGTGCTTCCGTGTGGGGCTAGCTGGGAGGCAGCTAAAAATGTATTAGTTTACTATGGCCTAATAGGGCCACATATGTAGACACTGAGGGTGTTCATATACATGCTCTGGGACTGGGGGGGGGGCTTTAATTAGAGCAGCTCCAAGAACCACTTTAATTAAAGTGCCTGGAACATCACATGTATCAGCCTCCCTATACTGAAAAATGATGGCAGGGGCACTTTAACTAAAACTCATCGAATGAGCTTCAGTTAAAGTGCCCCCACTGTCATTTTTTGGTGCAGGAACACTGACACACATGATGCTGGAGTCTGCTGGAGAGCAGTAATTACTATGCTCCAACAGACTCAATTAATCCCACTGTAATTACAGTGTGTCAGAGGAGCCTCCCTGCACGTGTATAGGTGACCTTAGACATTTACTTTGGAGCTAATTAGGTAGCTCCACAGTAAGCATCTCATGTAGACATGCCCCCAGTCTTCCTTTTCTCTGTTTATGAAGAGCTACTTTCCTTGGGCCACTCTAGGATTTTTAAGATACACCGCACCATTACAGTTTTGTACCTCTTCATCTTATCCACCAGATCCACAAAAGGCCTCCCAAAATGGTGGTGGGCCGTTCAATAATAATATAGAAGAAGCCTCCTTACATAGTTTGTATCTCGATAAGCTAAATTATGAGTCCAGGATATAGAGCCTGGTTAGTCATTGCAAGGGAAACAGTTTTTTTTTTGGAAAGCCCACTCCCAAGTTTCAAGCCCACTCTAAATCTAGAGATGTGATCAGTTGGAATTTCTGGCCATCTTGCCTTAGGCAAGCAGATGAACCAGTCTAAATCCCAGCACTATTTCTGTCCTTTAAGACAAAGGTATCCTTCGTTTTTTTTTTATCATGCAACAATTAGTGTGGGTGTGAATGCTATAATGGAAGGCATAAAATAGCACAAAATTTGTGCCCCATCTTCAAGAGTGGAGTTTGCTGCACATAGTAAGCTTGCTCTACAATTCTTCCTTCAAGTGTGTGAATCAACTCACTTGTTTTCAGTTTTACCATCTATATATTTCTTTAAGTAATTGGTTAAATCCCATATTAAACATATTTTGGTAATTTTACACTGAGATTAAACTCCGTGGTGATGGTAGGGTGATGACTGGGAAAGTTTTATTTTATTCAAGATTTTAGAATTAGAAAACATAGGGGAACAAAGGGGAAATCTCTCCAAAGACACCTGCTTGTTTGAAATTTGCTAAAATTGCCCTTCTTCTTGTTGTTTCCACTGTCTTGTGTTTAATTTCCTGTATCTTGGATTCCTTTCTAAACTAATGGAATGGGAAAGCTATATGGGCTATCAGCTGAATTTCTGAAATTGCCCTAAATTTGCAGGTATCAAATGTAGGCATGATTAGCCATTTTTACTGTGCAGTAAGGATGCACACATGTAGATGTGCAGCCTTACTGTGCAGTAAACTAAGCTAAGGCACATAAACGCATCTCAGGTACACACGCCCATAAATGATCATTTTCACTTTTCAGGAAGACATTCTAGGACGTATATATTTTATAAAGATCTACGTAAAATTTTATCCAAGTTTCAGCTTGAGTTTATTCAATTCATTCATAATGGAGAATACACTTCAAAGTAGAAACACAGAGCTCTATAAATATCCAGCATATTTTTAAATGCTTATTATGGTCCCCATACACAATGCACTTTCCTCCCCAGTGTCCAGTTTGCTTAAAAACTGACCTGGATTTCAAGGATGATGTCCCATGGATTGGAGAGAATCTCACAAATCAGAAACTTTGATGTGTAATATGTTTACCAAAAACATAGGAGAGAACCCTAAAATCTAAAAAGTTCATATCAGGAATTCATACACAAATTGACAATTTATACATACCAACATTCATATACAATTTTTTAAATAGGACCTTTACAAACATCTTGAGAATAAATTTATAACAGTATAAAGATTTTCATGAGGTGTTTTTCATTATAATCCAGACTTAAAGGTTTCAGACACAGGGATCAGTAGAGGTAGAGTTATTTGCTAAGGCCTCTTACTTAGTATTTTGTTTAACCAAAGCAATTTCTTAAGCAAACTTTAAAAAAGTGAATTCACTTTAAAAGTAGACTTTGGTTTCTTTATTTTGATTGATTAATTCTACACCTATATTTCTTCTTATAAGGTATTGATAGCCTTTCAGATTGCTATTACTTCTTTTAAGAGATAGAGAAAAAATATTACTCTGTCTTTCCTCAAGGAAATAACAGGATTAGGAATGGTGTATCTGGTAAATAAATCCATTTTTCATATCAGTCAAGAAACCTCCTTACTTAACTTTTGCTGATCCTCATCTTCACATAAAGAAAACTAGTATAAATATCTAAGAGTGCAGACAGATGTAATACTTAGAACATTCTAAATAAACTTAAAAACCCAGGGGCGCATCCCACAAGTGGGAACGTGTATTTCCCTGGGGACAAATAGCAGCAGCATATATTTATTCATCCAGCCTGTACTTCTTTAGCTTGCTTGCGAGAATGTTGTGGGAGACCGTATCAAAAGCCTTGCTAAAATCAAGGTATACCACATCCACTGGTCTCCCTGCATCCACAGAGCCAGTCATAGAAGGCAATCAGGTTGGTCAGGCCCCTGGTGAACCTACGCTGACTGTTCCGCATCAACTTCTTCTCCTCCAAGTGCTTAGGAATGGATTCCTTGAGGACCTTCTCCATGATTTTCCCAGGGACTGAGGTGAGGCTGACTGATCTGTAGTTCCCTGAATCTATGTTTGCCCTTTTCCAGTAATACGAGACCTTGCCTGATTGCCATGTGTTTTCAGTGATGAAGGCCAGTGGCCCTGCAATCTCACCAGCCAACTTCTTCAGCACCCTCAGGCGCATCCCATCCAGCCCCATGGATCTGTACACATCTAGCTTTTCTAAATAATCCCTAACCTGTTCTTTCACCACTGTTGACTCCTCATCTCCTCCACAAACTATGCTACCCAGTGCAGTAGTCTGGGAGTTGACCTTTCCTGTGAAGACTAAGGCGAAGAAGGCATTGAGCACTTCAGCCTTTTCTGTATCTTCTGTCACAGGGGTGGTCAAAATACAGCCTGCAGGCTAGATCCGGCCCATGAGACCATTCTGTCCGGCCCATGGGGCCCCTAAAAACATGTAGAAAATTAATGTTTCTCTGCCCTTGGTTCCAGTCAAAAATGACAGGACCCAAGGACAGCAGGACCCAAGGGAAGCCCAGCAGGCTCCAACAACAGTGGGGCCTGCCCAGCCCTGCCCCCGCAGCTGGAAGCCCCAACCGGGGTTTCTGGGCTGGGAGCATGTGACTGCCCTGGTGTGGGAGGCTCAGGTAAGGGTGGGGGACCCTGGGCAAGGAAGGAGCGAAGGGGGGGAAGGGGCCCCTCCCTGCCCCACACCCAGTGCCCCGTGCTGCAGCCCGCATGGGGCTGCCTGTGCCTGCTCTGGACAGCCCCATGCAGGCTGCGAGTGCCTGCAGTGTGGGGCACAGGGCAGGGGAGGGGCTGCTTCCCCCCACACTCAGCTTTTCCCTGGGCTCCTTCCCTGCATGGAGAAAAGTGGCCCCTCACTTGCTCCATGCCTGGTACCCCGTGCTGCATGCACTCGCAGCCCAGACGGGGCTCTCCAGAGCAGGCACAGGCAGCCCCAGGCAGGCTGTGAACACCTGCAGCACAGGGAGCCGGGCATGGGGCGGGTGAGGGGCTGCTTTCTCCCCCCCACTACACTCAGCAACGGCTTGTAACCTGGCCCTACTGCCAGGCAGGCAGTGGGGCAGGTTACAAGTTGGTGCTGAGCATGGGGAAAGGTGGTCCCTCACCCACCCCATGGCCAGCGCCCCGTGCTACAGCCACCTGCAGCCTGCACAAGGCTGCCTGTGCCTGCTCCAGACAGCCCCGCATGGGCTGCAAGTGCCTGCAGCATGGGGCGCTGGCCATGGGGCAGGCAGGGGGCTACTTTTCCCCATGTTCAGCACCAGCTTCTTCCCTGCTGGCAAGCACGGGTTCGGGGCTGTGTTTTGCCCCCTGCCTGTACCACGGGGCTGGGGGGCACTGGGTGTGAGCGGGCAGGGAGCCAGTGGGAGCACAGGGCCCACACCCTGTGGTCGGTGTCCTGTGGTCGGTGCCTGTGGGGCCCAGCTGGCAGAGGCTGTATGGATTTGGGCCAGCTTCCCTCTCCCTCCTGGTGCAGCCTAGCCCAGCTCCACAGACACCTGCTGGCCTGTGCCTCACTCTGGGCCCCACCGCTGCTGGCCCTGGGACATGGGTCCCAAGATGGTGACCAGGGGGTGGGGCACCTGTCAAGGGGCAGGTCTACCCATGCAGCCCTCAACAGCCTGCCAAAACTGTCTTAGCAGCCCGCCACCCAAAATAATTGCCCGCCCCGCTCTGTCACAAGGTTGCCTCCCCCATTCAGTAAGGGGCCCACACTTTCACTGATCCTCCTCTTGCTACCAACATACTTGTAGAAACCCTTCTTGTTACCCTTCACATTCCTTGCTCACTGCAACTCCATTTGGGCTTTGGCCTCCCTGACTTCATCCCTGCATGCCCAAGCAATGTTCTTATACTCCTCCCTAATTATTTTTTCAAGTTTCCACTTATAAGCTTCCTTTTTGTGATTTATTTTACTGAAGAGTTCCCTTCTAAGCCAAGCTGGTCTTCTTCCATACTTGACAGTCTTCCTGCACATCGGGATGGTTTGTTTCTGTACTCTCAGTAAGGCTTCTTTAAAGTACAGGCACCTCTCCTGGACACCTCTTCTCCTCAGACTGGCTTCCCAGGGGATCCTGCCCCTGAGCTTCCCGAGTGAGTCAAGTCTGCTTTTCTGAAGTCCATGGTCTTTACTCTGCTGCTCTCCATCCTTCCTTTCCTCAGGATCTTGAACTCAATCACCTTGTGGTCGCTGCTGCCCAAGTTGCCATCCACTACTACATTCCCCACTAATTCTTTCCTGTTTGTGAGCAGCAGATGAAGAAGATCATGGCCCCTAGTTGGCCGCTCCAGCACTTGCACCAGGATGTTGTCTGTAACACTCTCCAAAAACTTCCTGGATTGCCTGTGCACTGCTGTATTGCTGTATTAAAACTGTTCAGGAAGGACAGGCAGGGGAGAAGAGGAGGAGGAGTTGCACTTGATGTAAAAGAGCCATATGATTACTCAGAGCTCTGGTATGAAAGTGAAGATAGGCCTGTCAGAAGTCTCTGGGTTAGAGTCAGGGGGGAGAAAAACAAGGAGGATGTTGTGGTGGGGGTCTGTTAATAGATCACCAGACCAGGGGGATGTGGTGGATGAGGCTTTCTTCCAACAACTAGTGCAAATAACCTGATCACCTGCCCTGGTTCTCATGGGGGACTTCAGTCACCCTGACATCTGCTGTGGGAGCAATACAGCAGTGCACAGGTAATCCAGGAAGTTTTTAGAAAATGTTGGGGTCAGCTTCCTGGTTCAAGTGCTGAAATGGCTAACTAGAAACCATGCTTTTCTTGACCTGCTGCTTACATACAGGGAAGAATTGATGGGGAATGGAGCAGTCAATGGCATCTTGGGTAGCAGTGACCACGAAATGATTGAGTTCAGGATCCTGAGGAAAGGAAGGAGAGCAGCAAAGTATGGACCCTGGACTTCAGAAAAGAAGACTTTGACTCCCTCAGGGTCCTCATGGGCATGATCCCCTGAAAGACCAATCTGAGGGGGAAAGGAGTCTAGGAGAGGTGGCGGTACTTTAATGAAACCTTACTGAGGGTGTAGGAACAAACCATCCTGACGTGCAGGAAGACTAGCAAGTATGGCAGAAGACTAGCTTGGCTTAGCAGGGAACTCTTCAATAAGCTTAAAACACAAAAACAAAGCTTACAAGAAGTGAAAACTTGACAAACAGCAAGAGAAGAAAATAAGAGTGTTGCTCAGGCATGCAGGGATGAAGTCAGGAAGGCCAAAGTACAATTGGAGTTGCAGCTAGCAAGGGATGTGAAGGGTAACAAGAAGGGTTTCTACAAGTATGTCAGCAACAAGAGGATCATGGGAAGTGTAAGTCCTTTACAAAATGTGGGAGGCAACCGTGTGACAGAGGATGCAGAAAAGGCTTAAGTATTCAGTGCCTGTTGCACTTCATTCTTCACAGGCAAGGTCCGCTCCCAAACTACTGCACCGGGCAGCACAGTTTGGGGAGGACGTGAATAGCCAAGAGTGGCAAAAGAACAGGTTAGGCACCATTTAGAAAACCTGGATGTGTACAAGTCCATGGGGCCAGACATGCTGCAACCAAGGGTGCTGAGAGAGTTGGCTGATGTGATTTCAGAGCTTCTGGCCATCATCTTGGAATACTTATGGTGATCGGGAGAGGTCCTGGATGATTGGAAAAGGGCAAATATAGTGCCCATCTTCAAGAAAGTGGAGAAGGAGGATCTGAGTAACTATAGACCCATCAACCTCACCTCAGTTCCTGGAAAAATCATGGAGAAGGTTCTCAAGGCATCCATTTCTAAGCATTTGATCCAGGCAGCCTCCATACACACACATACACCTGTGCATTGCCAGTCAGGGTTCCACAACATAGATTTTGTAATGTAATGTTCTTTATTAAGATCAATCAATCTTTTTTTTTTGAGGAGGAGGAGGAGCAGAGATTGCAATTGTGGGCCATGATGACTTTTTCTTGGTGACCAGCCAGTCTGTGTCTTCCCTCCCTCTCTAGTGGAATCCTGGGGAAACTCTGGGCACTGGAAGACATGATGGTCTGAGTACTCTAACACCCCCCTAGTAGCATTTTAGCAGCAGTGCAATCTCTAAAAGGTAACACTTCCCCTTAGAACCCTTAGAAGTGTATATGTAAACACTTCTGTCCAGGGACAAATGTGAACTAGTTCCCCATCAGTGATATACTTGGAACAGGGTAAGTGTTATGTTTGTCCACACCCTAACATAATATCTAGATGAAAACTTGCTTTGGCCTAAATTTGTTGTATTGCCTAGAAAAGATTTTAAGAAGTCCAAGACACATTTAATCACAGCTAAGAGTCCAAGTAAATCTTGCATTCAAGAGACTTAATTTGGGTAGTCTTTTCTGTTCTATCATAAAAAAGAACATCCAGGAAAAAGTTAATCATAAGACTCCACCTGAACCATAAATATCTGCCATGCACTTATTTGGAAATTCTTACATTTATTCAATATAAATATATGTATTGAATATGGCAGTTGATTGGGTTAGAGGCAATGTATTTGCTGAGGTTGTTAAATACTCAGGTTATTCATTTCCAAATTCCCAATTTGGGAATAGCTTGTAAAGATATTGCTGCTCATAAGTCTAGCTGTCTGAATTCATATATGTAATGCATCAAAATAGAAAAAAATCATACTATAAAATGTTTTCTTTTATTTGCATTCATCATTTGGGTCTGTTACCTTTGTTTTTAGAGTATGCTAAAATAGAAGAAATTGTTTTCCCTTTAATTGTTAGTGAAATATACCTTGAAGTGATGCCATACTTAATGAAAAACTGTACTTCATTTTTCACAGGCTTAACTATCTGCTAGCAAGAAAACAAGTGGAAAGAACTTGTGTCAAACTTTGTAGATCTGAACAGTAGAACACACATTTACAGGAAATTTAAAGGAGATTCTTTTTTCATGTATGTTACAATGCCATTCTAATTTCTGCCTTTTCTTTCCACTTTATAATAATTCATTATAAATTATTATAAAGTGGAAAGAAAAGGCAGAAGCTGGTGCTCTCCCCATCCTTGGGGGTCTTCAAGAGGAGACTGGACAGGCACCTGGCTAGGATCACATAATCCTAGGTTTGGTGACCCTTTTCTTGCCTGCCAGTGGCAGGGGGTCAGACTAGATGGCCCACTGCGGTCCCTTCTGACCCTGGAATCTATAAATCTATTACTACACAACATAGGCCAACTTCTTCAGTCTAGGCCCACTGCCCCAGACCTTGGTTTCTGGGCCTTAGCCCCATATTATTCTTCTCAGTCTCTGGGCCCCAGGCCCAGCTCTTGCCTTTCTCAGGCTCAGGACTCCTTGCCTTGGTCTCACCCTTCTCAGGCTCTGGTCTCAACTGTTTCAGGCTTTGGGGCCCTGGCCCTGGTCTCACCTTTCTTGGGTTCTAGTCTCACCCTTCTCAGGCTCTTCTGCCACCTGGTGCCCTGGACCTAGGCAAAGCTGTTTATGTAACCACTCACCCTCCTGGGTCCCTGGCCCAAGCCAGGTTGTTATGGTGCCACTCGGCCCCCTTATGGTCCCTGAGCCCTACAGGGCTCTAGTCGGGGTGTTTCTCAAGTGCCCCTGTGGTCTCCAACCCACATAGCAACAACCTGGTCCTCCAGTATTGACTTAAATGGAGTGGAAATACAAGGAACCGCTTTCAAACAATAAGTCCCTCCCAGTTTGGGTTTATTCCATCCCATAAACTCTACCTTGCTTTGGGCACTCATCTCCCAACTCTCATGGGTGCCTTAAGTGCTTGTCTTTTTCATCCCCTCTCTCCCTGGAACTCTGCTTCATGCAGTATGCAGGGTCAGACCACCTACCTTACCTCAGGCCCTGAGTTTATATGCCTCTAAGTCCCACTTCTTCTGGTCATGTGGCTCTCCAAACACATATAGGGGTTTCCCCTTTGCTTAATGGCCAGCCTGTGCACCTCTGCTGCAGCCCTACACAGCAGGCTTAGCCTGCTGCACTCTCTACTTAACGTGACAAGGGCCTCTGGGTCCCTGTCACACTATTGTAAAACATTTAGGAACTTTTTGTAGTCCATTTATTCAAAACAGTGTCATAATGAGAAGGGTTTGCACCTTGGGCAAACCCTGCAGGAGAGCCAGCAGTGAGGATGTAGTTCTGAGGGGCAGGGGGCAGAGGGTGGGGGCATGTTCCAGGGGTGTGGGGCAGTGCAGGAGTTTTACCCAGTCCCTGGTGGCTGCTGCTGGCTCTGCAGCTCCATGTTCTTCCCAACACAGCTCATGTTCTTGAACCAAACTCTGGCGTGCATCTACCGATGCATCTCAAGCAAAACCAGGGATGTCATTCTCCTGCTTTACTCGGCCCTGGTGAGGCTGCAGCTGGAGTACTGCATCCAGTTTTGGGGCCCCCCACTGCAGGAGGGAAAAGCTTGAGAGAGTCCAGAGGAGAGCCACTTGTCTGATCCAAGGACTGGAGGGTAGGTCACATGAAGAGAGGGTGAGGGATTTGGGACTCTTCAGTCTGGAAAAGAGATGGCTTCGGGGGACTTGGTAGCAGCCTACAATTATGTAAGAGGGATTCATCAGGACCTGGGAGAACAGCTGTTCACCAGAGCTCCCCAAGGGATAACAAGGTCTAATGGCCATAAACTCTAGGAAGGCCATTTTAGACTGGATATAAGAAAAAAGTTATTTACGGTGTGTATGTATTCCATGGTCTGGAACAAACTCCCCCCAGAGGTGGGACTACTCTGGACTCTTTTAAAAAGCATCTGGATATTTTTCTTGCTGGGATCACTTGATCTCAGCTGACTTCCTGCCTATGGCAGGGGGGCTGGACTCAATCACATGAGGTCCTTTCCAGCCCCTAATGTCTATGAAATGTCTATGAAAAGTAGCAGCTGTGCAGTGTCCATGCACCAGCTGCTGCAAGAGCAGCACTGTAGGGCTGTTCTTGCTGCCAGGGTAGAGACTCCATGGCCCAGCATCATTTTGGAGTCCATCCTAAGTTGGTACCCAGGGTTGATGCTCCTCTCACCCACCCCTAATTACATGACTGATTCAAAGATGTCTGTGTAGCCTGTAGCCCTGTTTATGGGACATACATAGTTCAGGGAGGAAAGAAAATATTAATTGGCAAACGTAGGCTCTTATGTGAGGGCATAAAGGTGAGTTCCATTTTCTCTCATATGGTGTCTGAGAAGGAACTGAAGCTTTTAAGGGGTGGGCACTCCTTTATAAAGAATGGGGGTAATCATATCGCCTTCAAACATGATCTTGAGAGAGAAACAGTTATTGGGAAATAGTTGGGTTTTTTGTTATAAGAAGTTTTTAATTGTATTGGTTTGAATTTCTCACTTTTTACTTTTGTTTTTCTTGTTTTGAGGTAATAGAGAAAAGAGAAACTCCTTTTCTACCCTTTCTATACCATTTACTATTAATATCTTTTTATCACATCCCCCTTCTAACTCTCCTTTCTCAGCTAAGCAGTCCCAGTATTTGAAGTCTTCATATAAGCATTTTATGTTTCTACTCACTCTTATCATCTTTCCCTGAACCCTCTCTAATTACATAACATTATTCCAGATGAGTTTGCACTATTGATTAATGTAATGGCTTTTTAATGTTTTTCATAGTATTCTCTCCATCCTGTTCTTTGTTCATCCTACCATTTTGCATTTTTTTAACAATAGCAGCACATTGAGCAGAGGTCTTCACTGAGCTGTGCACAGTGATTCCCATGTCCCTTTCCTGACTTAATGCAATTACTTAGAGCTCTGTGAGCTTTATCAGTAGTTCATATTTTTCCCACCAGCATATATTACTTTAAATTTATTAACACTCAATTTCCTGTGCCTTTGGGTTGTCCATCCACCTTATTTTGCTAGGTTCCTCTGAACTTGCCCTCAGCTTTCTGTGTACTTCACCATTTATCATTTTCAAATTTTGCTACTACATTGCTCCTTCAGGTGATTATTAATGACACTAAAATGCTAAAATTAATAGAAAGCCTCAATAAACCTGGCTGTTAAACTTTTGCTATGAAGAAAATTGAACACTTAATCCTATTTTTTTCTCATTTTAGCCAATTTTTCACCTGTGGCAATATTTTGCCTCTCCTCCAATGCCTAGATAATTTTTGAAGTAATCTCTTATGAGGAACCTTGCAAAGGCAAACAAATAATATTTTGTACTCACTAGGCCTGCAGTACAATAGCTAGTTTTAATAAGAGTTTGCATAGTATTGCTGGTATCTCAACCATTTCATATTTGGGCTTGTAATTTCTTGGATATACAGCATTTGGACCTGCTCACTCATAGGATTTAAAATTGTCGTCTTGTTCCACACCCTTTCTTCAGAGACCTCAATCTCAGTTAGTATTTAATCTTGATTATCAGACAGTATCAAATCCACTGGAGGTATCTCCCTAACATCCTATATAGTGAAGATTCTTGCAAAGAAATAATTTCTCTTGTCAGTATTGTCTGTATCTTAATTGTTCCCTTAAACTCAGATGACCCATTAGATCCACTAATTATTTAATGTGTGACCTATTTCTGAGTATATATACATATTTTTCAATGTTAGTTTTTCCACTTTCAAATATTTGCTTTTAAAATACTAGTTCAGTATCCAATTTTCCTCTTACATATACCCTATTCTGATTCATACTTGTATGAAGGTATACTATTTTCCCATTCATCCTATAAAATTTTAAAATAAAGTTCATACCATGCCTGCGATTTGTATTAATTTATGTTCAGTTTACTGTAACTATATATAATATGTTATATGTAAAACCACTTCAGGTTTAAGGTACTATACTTACTCAAGCCTGAAGGCACTTGTCAACAGAGTAGCATCTTTGTACACCTGTGTCACAGGCCACCTCTACACGCTACAGGTCTTGCACAGTTAGTTGGTTAATAGCATAATTAATTGAAACCAGCTATATGTGCAAAGTAACTATCATTCCATAAAAAACTCCAATCAGCTATAAAGTTAAACCTTGAAAATGTGTACAAACTTTAGAGCTGGTTGGTGTCCAGCTTTAATTTGCATGTGTGACAGGGTCTTCCCTGCAGCTTGGGAGTCCTGTCAGATGACTGGGCTCCCTGCCATAGGGGTGCACCATGCCCAGCCAGGGCTGGGAGTCCTGCAACTGAAGGGATGCTCAGCCCTGACAGTTGTCAACTCTTGGTCCAGCAGTACTCCATGGCTGTTGAGACCCAGAGTCCTGCAGCTGCAGATGCTGGGTCCTGGCAGTGCACCTCCTGGTGCCAGGACCCATCTGGGTCCCGACAACCACGGGGCACAGCTGCGATCTCCCAGTGCTGGGGGTATGTGAGACTCCTGGGGCTAGGAGATTTTGGCTGCCATAATCTTCTAGCCTTGGGGGTTTCACACACCTGTGAGGCACGGAGACGATGGCAGCCTTGATCTCCCAGCCTTGGGGACTTCCCTGAGGTTGCAAGATTGTGGCAGCAGTGTCCACAGCTAACTCCCTCTATTAAAAGCACACTGCCTGTTTCTCTGCATCAGAGGAGTAACTCTTCTACTACTTCAGCAAAGACTACAGGGAATGGATTCAACTGCTATACTGTGGAAACTACTCAAAAGGAAAATAAACCAGATTTATTAGGGGAAAATGACTATTCTTCAGCCAGTCTCTAAATGAGAGTTCCCAACTATCAGGCTTTTCTTTAAAAAGATGATTAAACCTACTGACACAAGATGCTAGAATTTTAGACAGGGTTTCATGGATTTTAAGATGAGACCTAAAATCTCATACTGATGAAGGACCATTACTCTCTAGGACATCTTCTCAAGCTGCACTAGACTACTGTGATAATACAGCATGTTTAAAGGCATGGCTTTAAACATGAGGATGGTTTTCTGGTTACAATCTACTTGCATTCTTTGCAAAGTAGAAAATACCATTTAGGATTTAGCATTTGAGGAATTGATAGATTCTGTTTAACAGGAAAAATTGTGTTACATTGTACACTTTAAAGGATTGAAGGGGAACCTTAAAAACATTGGGCTTCTGCACCCTTGTCCTTTAGACAAGAAGAAGCAAGATAGACAATCTCAATGTAAGTGAGCCTCTTTATTATTGTAGACTCTCTGAACCTGCAAGAAAGAATTGCTTCAATAAGCACAATCCATTTCTTCTTTCCACTTCTATGTGTACGTTGTCACACCTATTACCAGCCAAAAGCAGCAAGTTTGATGGTCCTGGCAAAACATTTAAACCAAATACAGTATGTCTTTCCCTCTTCTTGGAGATAGCCTCATCTATTTGGGAGAAATATGAAAAAGTATCACTACAGACCAATAGACTCATAATATTATCCAGTAAAGTAATATTATCCAGTTCTATCTGTCCCTAAGCCTCACATTCCTTCTCTTTCAAAAACTGATGCTTCTTAAGTGAAAAAAAATGTTTAAGGTTGCAGTGTCCCACTTTCTAATGAGGGTTTAGTGCTGGAAGTTTTAGAGATTGGAATACATATAAATAAGCACTCACCAAAGTAAGAACAGAAAATCAGAGAGACACAGGTTCAAACTCCTTCTGGAAAAGAAGGAACCTAGATCTCTAGCTTCCTGGGCAAGTACACTAACTCTGGGGTGGTAAATCCCTGACCCTGGCCTACAGGCCAGATCCAGCCTGCAGAGCCATGTTATTTGACTTGCAGGGCTCCCCACAGCTCTGAAAACTTGGCAGCAAGGGTTGTGGGGCAGCCTTATTTTCTGCTTCCCTGCTGCCAAATTCCCAGACCCATGGGGAGCCCCACTGTCCAGATAGTGTGGCCATGCATGCTATATAAGACACCTGTGCAGAGAGTGGGCAAAATAAGTCCTGATCCTGGTGAACAGGGCCAGAAGGAGTTGGCACGAGGCCTTATCTATGCATGCAGGGCCCAAGCTGAGGTGAACTGGATGCATAGGGCCCAATCCAAGTGCATGGGGCTGAAACAAGGCTTCATGGGACCTGATCCAGGCCTGCTGGGCCTGGCTGAGCCTATGTGGGGCCTGATCTGGGTGTGTGGGGCTGGATCGTGCTGGCACAGGGACCAAACCTGCATTCCAGCCCTAAGCAAGATACAGCCTACAGACTGATCCCACAACACTCACCCAACCTATGGGGCCAAAAGGTTGAGCACTAACCAATCAGCAAAATTGAGTTAAAACATGGGTATGTCTTTCTCCCCTGCCTCCCCAACTTATGCTCAGATTCATTGCCCTACCAAAGCATCTTCTGTCTACTTGCACATGCTTGCATGTCCATAGTGCAGTGGCAAGTCTAAAATCAACCAGGTACATGGACTTGTTATTTAGGGACACAGGGGGTGCATCTACATGTGCAGTAAGGCACTTTTTCTAATGCGCATTAAATTTAGTGCCTCCAATGTGAGGTACTAAAATGTGTGTTAGGCTGCCTTAATGTGCAGTAATGAATGAGCACAGTTTTTAAGTGATGCTTAATGTTCAGTAGCCTATTTTACTGTCCATTAGTGTAATTGCACATTTTTTAATGTGGTACTTTAGTATGCAGTAAAATAGGCTAGTGCACATTAAAATGCATGTGTAGACATGCCAATTGGTAACCAGAATTCCAGCATTAGTGTTTGCAAACCTCTTAGCCTGGCCATTTTCAAATGTTAATACTATAATAGTTAAACACAATTAACTAAATACATATATTTGCTGTAGTGAGGTTACAAAATGGCTGTAGTGATCAGCCATTTTCATTCCCATTATTAATTCTTTAACAATTGTCAGTTATTTATTATATCATTAGGTTCATGCTGAGATTGATCTTTAAAAAGAAAACAGAACCTTCAAAGGTTCTTTGAAGAAGTGTATTTGTATAAGTTTATTTGTATAAATCAGAGGGAATATATATATACATTTATTTGTATACATCAGAGGGAATTTTCAAGATTCTCAGAAAACAAAAATAGATTAGCTGATCTCGTGTTCTCATGCCAACTTTTTTAAAGTTATGTTTACAGAGGAAACATTTGAAAATAGGAAACATCATATAAACAAGATATTTACTTTAAAAAGATCCAATCTGAAGTTCTGACATAGTATGATTTTAGGAACTGGGGTCTTTGCACAGGCTTATTGTGTCTCTGACTTCAAAAACAGACTTTTACACAAGGTACTATTCTGCAGATAGCAAAAACTGAAACATACATGGAAGGTGGGATTTTTGAACAAGGGACTGAACATTTATGTTTGCTGAAATAGGAGCAAAAATGTTAACTCTTGTATTTAAAACCACAGTACTTGTATGTGTCTCAGACGGCCAGGACCGACTCGAGTTATGCTCGTACGTCAGGGTGGGCTGGTGAATGGAGAGGCAGACACAACTTATTGGTTGCAAAAAACTTTACTCACGCCGCTTGCAATCACGACGCAGGTGGTCCGGTCGTCGGAACAACCATACGAGTTGCTCCAGCTGGCGGGGCCCAAGCCAGTTAATCCGTCTGCAATTTGAAGCTGGCGGGGAAAGGGGTACGTCGGGGTTGCGCTTGGTGACAGGAAGAAAGATCGATAGGTGATCAGTCTATCGATCGGCAGTCACAAGTCAGATAACTTCAGAGGCACTCTGCAGCGTGCTCAAAGCTCTTCGACTTGGGCGGAAGTCGCGTGGAATTTTAAACGGCCAGCGAGCCAATTACTAGCCACCACGTGTGA
>NW_005843478.1:97930-112145 GCF_000455745.1 Alligator sinensis
GGGGTTGCGCTCGGTGACGGGAAGAAAGATCGATAGGTGATCAGTCTATCGATCGGCAGTCGCAAGTCAGATAACTTCAGAGGCACTCTGCAGCGTTCTCAAAGCTCTTCGACTTGGGCGGAAGTCGCGCGGAATTTTAAACGGCCAGCGAGCCAATTACTAGCCACCACGTGTGAATAATTTAGCACTGGCTAATAGCGGGGCACAAATTTGCATCCGAATAGCGGGAACTCTTTGCACCGTGCATTTCTGTGCTGCAAAGAAGAAATGCATCCTGCAAAGGAAACTGCAAATTGGTGGGAACTCTCCTGCACGCTGGCTCTTAATTGCAGCAGAACACTCTGCCATGCAAAGGAGCTCTCATGTGGCCAGGAAATTCCATAGTGCCGAGGCACAAAAATCACTGGGTTGTGACAGTATGGTCATCCTATGTAGTGTGAATGAGCATTTTGAGTAAGTAGTGGTTATGAAGATATAAAATAGTTTAATTTTGCTTCATTTGTTAATTTGCTTGCTAAGTTTAGGAAGGTGTAGAGTAGATACTAAATTAAGAAAAGCAGCTAAAGAGAGAAATGAAGGGTATTGAGAACCAGGAGTGGTGGTGAGGGAATTCTGAGATTCGACAAGCAGTGAAGAGGCTGGCTTTCAATACCAGCAAGGGTGGGACAGCTGCAAGAGGAAAGAGTAACCGATTTGATAAGAAGCCACATATCAGATGACAGGATAGAAGGGGTGAAACAGACAGAGGAGTCCATACCTGCTAGAGTACATTTTTATTCTGAGGTTGGATTGGAATCAAAAGATTTTTGAACCTCACCTTTCTTCCAATATCATCAAATATCTGTGAAACCAACTGGCAAAGTATGCATCTCATCAATCTCTAGCAGTGTTTTATGTAAAGGATAACAACCTACTACTGTGCCTTTTCCCTTAGCTATGTAGCAGCAGTAGTCTCGGTCACTGTGTCTAAAGGTTCTATGCCTGCTGACGAATGCTCTTGGTTTTACTGACATTGTTTAGTGAAGTTTGTTTACTTTATAAGAAAATGAGAAATTCCACATAAAAAGTTCCATGAAAACAACATTATAAAAATCACAAAGACAAGCAACCAAAAGTTGGCAAATGCCAGAATTAAGATACCCTGTGCAGCCTTAATTCAAGTCCTTCTGAACCCCCTCTACTTATATCTGTCTATATCTATTCAGTCTTTTTATAGGACTCCTGCTTCATTTAGTGAATAGTTCAGGGATTGGCAACCCCTGACACATGTGCCAGAACATAGCACATGAGGCTGTTTTCCTTAGCACGCCATAGCTGGCCTGGGCTCTGGGCAGCTGCCACCAGCCACAGAGCCCAGGCTGCTCTCAGCAGGTGGCTGGGGGATGCAAGCAGCCTGAGCTCTGTGGCAGGCAGCAGCTACCCAGAGCCTGAGTCAGCTGCTGCTGGGAGACTACAAACAGCTGTGCCATACTCCACCTCCCTGGCACTGGCTCTGTGGCTGTAGCAGCTGCATGCATAGCCAGGAAGGGACCTGAGGGCAGTGCAACCCTGTCCCCACCCCTGCTGTCTGCCCAGAAGCACATGTGCAGCTGCTACTGCCACAGAGCTGGTGTTGCCTGCTATAGGGTACAGCACAGCTGTTTGCAGCCTGCCTTCCAGTGGTGATGCATAGGATGTGCACAGGGGTGCATGTGCACCTCCTGAGAGTGCTGATGCACCCCCTGACAGGCCTTACTCCCTGCTTAGGCAATAGGTGGGGAGGTGGGGGGAGCACTGGTGCCCCCCTGTGAGTGCCAGCTGAGGAGTGGGAGCACTGTGACCACCTCTGGAAGCACTGTGGCCACTTCTGGAAGCTGGTGAGTGAGATTGGCCACTGAGGGACCACCCCGCAGTTGGCAAGATTGGCCATGGTCATTGACTGGTCACTGGGGGAGCACGTGCCCCCCTGGGTAAGGTAGCACCAGTCACCCATGCTGCCTGCTGCAGCTGCCCAGAGCCTGGGCTGGCTGTGGCAGGCAGCCAGGAGGGTGCAAACTGCTGCACTGGGTTTCCCGACCCAGCTTCATGGTGGCAGCAGCTGCACATACACTTTGAGATGGACAACAAGGAAAGGACCAGGGTTGTGCTGCCCCAGACCCCTTCCTGGCTCTGCACCCAGAGGCACACATAACACCACTACCATGGAGTTGGTACTGGGACTGTGGAGCCCAAGGCAGCTGTTTGCAGCTTACTGGCTGCCTGCTGCAGCCAGCCCAGGTTCTGGGCAGCTGCAGCAGCCAGTAGGAAGGCTGCAAACACCTGTGCCAGACTCCAGAGCCCTGGCACCAGCTCCATGGGAACAACGGATGCATGCCTGCCAGTGGGTGCCTGCTTTGGGTGGGTGCCTGCCACATTAAGGGCTTGAGCAGGCCTCAGACCAGCTTTCAGGTGGGAGCAGACCCAATCAGGTGGTCACATGGCACTAAGGAGAGTGACTGATTGGTGGAGGGCTGGGCATCTTGGGCATAAGATCAGACCCTGAGAGCAGAGCTGGCCAATTACAATGGGGAGCTGAAGGATGAACATCACCCGGCCTGAGTACTCTTGCTCCCAGAACACCTGGAGGTCAGGGTAGGAAGTATGGGATGGAGGAGGTTCCTAGGTATGACCTGAAACTACACCCTGCTGGGATTGGATGGTGTGGTGGGGCTGCCTGTGGCAGGGCAGTCTCCAGGAAATGCCACACCTGTGTCTCCCAGTAAAAGGCAAGGATGAGACACCGTATAGTCTCAGCTCCCACCACCTGGTGGGTAACCCCTCAGAGGGGACAGATTAGGGTCCAGGCACATCAACAGACACCTGAGGACCGAGTGGGCCGTAGGCCGATTTAGGGGTCCAAGCACATCAACAGAAACCTGAAGCCCAAGGGGCATGAAGTCCAGAAGCCCCAGTGAGGGGGTGGAGTGAAAGTCGGAGGCTGAATAGAGTAGGGTTTGGGGGGGCCTGAAGGACTGTGCATAGGCCACCCAGAGTAATGGCAGCCAGAGGCTGCCTAGAGTGGGGGCCTGAAGGACTGTGTATAGGCTGGCTGGAGTAGACGCCCCAGTGAGAAGGCAGAGTAGAGGCCCCAGTGGTGGGGTATGTAGTCAAGGCATGTCTGAGGATGCCGGAGGCCAAGTTTGGGCCAGAGGCTGAATGCAGCCCAGCTAAGGGGATGAGATCTGGTGGATCTGGATGCCATCTGCAAGGCATGGAATATGGTGTAGAGCTGGTTTGGAGCCATGTATTACGCCCTTGGCATCAGGGTATTAAATGGGTAGCTTCCCACCTATGAACAACTATTTAATTCCAATAAAGGCATGGCAGGCGAGTCAGGTGGATGGACCAACAATGACACCGGCTTTGAGGTGGCCCCCTGTCACAGCGTGCCTCACACTATATTGTGAGGCTGGGGCCAGGGTAGCGCAAACCTGGCCTTCCCCTGTCGTCTACTCAAAGACACGCATGCAGCTACTGCCAGCAATGAGGATCAGGCTCCTCACAGATCTCCCGCCTCTGGCATACCAATCCAAGGCATGAATGGAGGTTGGGGTATTTTTGGCAGTCCAGCTAAGAACATTGCCAAACCCCAGGATAGTTGGTTCCCCATGTGAACAGCTAGTCAATGTGTTGTTTCATCCTCCTTTTTAAATGTATGACCACACACCTTTTTACTCGTGTGTTTTAATGTAGTGCTCATCTTAAAGTATCTGAGTCATTTATTACAATAACTTTTTTAGGAGAGGCAGAATGTTATTATTCCCAGTTGCTAATTTTGGTGTCCAGTTTATGATGATTAGGATTTGCTTTTTAAGTGAACAATCTAGATTTCTTATAACTAATATTGATCATTATTTTGTGAAAATAGCCATTAAAAATGATGTTCTGTTTCAACATGTTCAAGCAAAAATATTCTGTTTTATATTCAGTTGAGTTTTAAAATACCCTTTTATTTTAAATAATATTTTAAAAACATTTAAAATTGCTTGAAATTAAGCAAAACTTTTGGCAGGGTCAAATGAAACATTTTGTTTTACTAAAAGCATATTTTTCCACTTTTAAAAATGCCAAAAGGTGTTTTCATATCACCTAAAACAAATTTTCCCAAATTTTGGGAACTGCCAGTGAAAAAAAATGAAAAATTATATTATTTGCCCAGCTCAATAAGCACTTCTCTAGTTAGAACACAGGAGTTCATAATGGCCAGGTACAGACATTACCCTTTTACTGATATAAGTGATCGAAAACCAGTCTATACCCATAACAGAGCACATGTTCAGTACACATAAACTGGTTTAAAAATGGCAGTATCCAGTTTAATATTTGCACCCCGCCCTCGCAAAGGACAAATGTGTGTTCTGTTTGCTACCAATCTAAACTACACTGCTTACAGAAATCCGTGCAACTTGGATCAATTCTGTCTCAGGCTTTTTGACTGTACGTACCTAACCAATGTGGCAGCCAAAAAATGAAAACCACACAATTAGCAACTGTCTGTGAAAAATTTGATGTGAGCAATTTGGTTTGTATCATACATAAACATTTTGGCAAACATAGGGACAGAATCTATTTCTTTTGGCCAGTATTCAGCTGCACATCTGGTTCACATGTGTGTGACAACAACCTACTAAACTAAGTGTCTAGAAGGCCAAAATGAGAGTGGACACATAGTGGAGTTGCACCAAATTAACAATCAAATTGTAACCCAGTTTAGAAAATTGTTACAGTTGGTACAAATTCCTTAAATGGATTAGACTTCAGAATATTAACCTATGAAATAATATACTTCTACAACCAAAAAGGCTATTCAGGAGTTCAAAAAGCTAATGTGAGCTCCACAGATATGAATTAGTAGTCAGAGAGAGCAAGTTTTCTGGAATAATTGCTAAAAGAGACTCCAACAATAATTATTTTTTTTGTAAATATTAGTGAGCTCCCAGTGACATCTCTATTCTTTTTATACTGGAGAATCTATGCCACAAAGTAACTGGGCTAAGTAACAAAAATGGTAAAATAATTTAACTCAATTATCGCGACTTCTTTCAAGTATACACTGGAGTTTTGTCAATAGAAAATTAGGGTTGCAAGGGTCCTCAGGAGATCATCTAGTCTAACTTCCTACTTAAAGCAAGACCATCCCCAATCATATTTTCCCAGTCAAGGCTTTGTCTAGACAGGTCTTAAAACCTCCAAAGATGGAGATTCCACAACCTCTCTAGGTATCCTGTTCCAGTGCTTAACTACCCTTTCCATGAGAAAGGTCCTCCTAATATATAACCTAAATTTCCCTTGCTGCAACTTGAGATGATTGCTCCATCTGCCACCACTGAGAACAGTCTAGATCCATCCTCCTAGGAACCACCCTTCAGGTAGTTGAAGGCTGCTATTAAGTCCCCCCTCAGTCTTCTCTTCTCCAGACTAAATAAGCCCAGTTCCCTCAGCCTCTCCTCAGAAGTCATGGGCCCCATCTCCATAACCATTTTCATTGCCCTCCACTGGACTCTCCAATTTGTCCACATCCTTTCTGTAGTGGGAGGCCCAAAATGGACACAATACTCCAGAAGTGTCCTCACCAATACTGAACAGAAGGGAGTAATCGCTTCCCTTAATCTGCTGGCAACGCTTCTACTAATACAGCCCAGTATACTGTTAGCCTTCTTCACAGCGAGGGCACACTGTTGGCTCATATTCAGCGTCTTGTTCACTGTAACTGCCAGGTAGACCTGTGTGAATAGGGAAGTATTAGATTCGGGATTCAGCTGATTCGGAGGACAGTGATTAAATTCAAAGATTTGGATCACTGTCCCAAATTGATTTGGGTGAATCAGCTTCAGGAGATTTGGTGCTGATTTGGAGAGATTCGGTGATTCAGCTATAGACCATAATGAGGAAAAACTGAAATACCTATAAATTTGTCATATTTTGGCAGATTGAATTAAACCAGCAGAAATGATAGCCCCTTCTGACGGCATGAAGCCTGCCAAGTTTCAAGGAGGTAGGTACAGAGGTTTTGGGGAAACTGAACCTCAAGGTGCTGACAAGCAAAACTCATAACGCGTGTGTGTTAAGGCAGATTTGGATGAAAATGGCTCGGATAATAGCCTCTTTTGAGGGCATGAAGCCTGCCAGGTTTCAAGAAGATAGGTATAGGTGTTTCTGGGAAACTGCAACTCAAGGAACTGACAAGCAAAACTCATGATGTGTGACTTTGTGTGTGTGTTAAGGTGCAGCCGAGTGAAAATTGCAGGGATGATAGCTGTTTCTATGTCCCTCCCCCAGAGTACTGTGATTGGAAGGGGACTCAGGGAACGATCACAGTCACTGGCCAACTACAAATGTCAGTCTTTCTCCCCCGTTCCGCCTCCCTCTTCTCAGTTTCTGTTCCCCTGAAAGACTGCCTTCTGAATCTCTGAATCTTTTTCCAAATCTTTTCCAAATTAATTCAGAGGGTTTTTTTGTTTTCCTGATTCAATTTGGATTCAGTGATTCGGCTTCCAAATCTAACCCAATCTTCTCCAAATCAAATCAGCAATCGAAGCTTCGCATACCCCTACTGTCAGTTCATTTTCTGCTGAGCTGTGGCCTACCTAGTTGGTCCCTAGCTTGTACTGGTGCATTGAGATTGTTCTGTCCAAAGTGCAGGATTTTCACGTGTCCTTATTGAATCTCATGGTCACAGCCAGACATGCAGGGACATGCATTTTGGGGTGCCACAAAACTCTTTGCAGTGCCACAAACTGCATATGGGGAACATTAAAATATGTCCTGTGCTGCAAATTTGCAGTGCAGGGTCAAAATTTACTGCTGGAAAATCCCAGTAGCAAAAAAAAGTGGCACAGTGCACATGACAGGAGTGTACACCAGCAGACAAGGAGGCTCGGTCCTCCAGGGAGATGCTCTGGCTGCTGTACAGGGTGTCTCCACTCTTGCAGTTGTGCCCTGACTCCTCCAGCACACCAGGTGCTGGGAAGAGCCAGGCAAGGGCAGTTTGCCCACAGTGGGACAATTTTTCCTTCACCAAATTATATGTAAAGGGGTGTGCATTTTGACAAAAAGTAGACACACAAATTTGTGCTGCTGTTTTTTGCCACTGCATGCACATACCCCTGCACATCTGGACATGGTCCATGAGATTTCTTGTGGTCCAATCCTCGAATTTGTCAAGGTGTCTCTGAATTCTAGCCCTACCCTCCAGTGTATCTACTGCTCCCCCCAGCTTGGTGTCATCTGCAAACTTCCTGAGTGTGCACTCCATCTCATCTTCCATGTTGCTGATGAAGATACTGAAGAAAATCAGCCCCAGAACCAACCCCTGGGCCACTCCACTTGATATTGACTGCCAACTAGACATTGAACCGTTGACTACTACCCTCAAAGCCCAATGATCCAGCCAGTTTTCTGTCTACCTTACGGTCCATTCATCCAACCTGGACTTCCTTAGCTTGCCTGCAAGAACACTGTGGGAGACCATATTAAAAGCCTTGCTAAAGTCAAGTTATATCAAATCCACTGGTCTCCCACATCCACAAAACCAATCGTCTCATCATAGAAGGCAATCAGGTTGGTTGGGCATGACTTGCCCTTGGTGAGGCCATGCTGACCTTCTAATCATCTTCTTCTCCTCCAAATGCGTAGATATGGATTCCTTGAGGATCTGCTCCATGATTTTTCCAGGAATTGAGGTGAGGCTGACTGATCTCAGTTCCCCAGGTCCTCTTTCTTCCCCTTCTTAAAGATGGGCACTATATTTGCCCTTTTCCAATCACCTGGGACCTCTCCCAATCACCACAAGTTTTCAAAGATAATGGCTAGCAGCTCTGCAATCACACTGGCTAACTCCCTCAACACCCTTGGGTTCAGCATGTCTGGCCCCATAGACTTATACATATCAAGGTTTGCTAAATAGTCCCTAACCTGTTCTTTTGCCACTCTTGGCTGCTCACCTTCTTCCCAAACTGTGATGGCTGCCAGGTGCAGTAGTCTGGGAGCCGACCTTGCCTGTGAACAGAGGTAAAAAAGGCATAAGTACTTCAGCCCTTTCCACATCATCTGTCACTAGGTTGCCTCCCCCATTTAGTAAAGGACCCACACTTTCCCTAAGCTTTCTCTTGTTGCTGGCATACTTGTAAAAACCCTTCTTGTTACCTTTCATATCCCTTGCTAGCTGCAGCTCCACTTGCATTTTGCTCTTCCTGGTTTCATCCCTGCATGCCCAAGCAATACTCTTATACTCCTCCCTAGTCATTTTTCCAAGTTTCCACTTCTTGTAAGGGTTCTTTCTGTTTTAGCTCACTGAAGTGATCCCTGTTAAGTCAAGCTGGGTTTCTGCCATACTTGCTAGTCTTCCTGCGCATCAGGTTTTTTGTTCTTGAACCCACAGTAAAGTTTCTTTGCAATACAGCCAGCTTTCCTGGTCTCGTTTCCCCCTCAGACTGGCCTCCCAGGGGATCCTGCCCATTAGTTCCCCGAGTGAGTTGAAATCTGTTTTTCTGAATTCCAGGGCCTTTACTCTGCTGTTCTCCTTCCCTCTTTTCTTCAGGATTCTGAATTCAATCAGCTTGTGGTCACTGTTGCCTAAATTACCATCCGTTACTACATTCCCCACCAATTCTTCCCTGTTCAGGAGCAGCAGGTCAAGAAGAGCACAGCTGCTTGTTGGCCTCTCCAATATTTGCATCAAGAAGTTGTCCCCAACACTCTCCAGAAACTTCCTGGATCGCCTGTGCACTGCTGTATTGCCCTCCCAGCAGATGTCACAGTGATTGAAGTCCCCCATGAGAACCAGATCTTGTGATCTGGAAACTTCCACCAGATGTTGGAAGAAAGCCTCATTCACCTCATCGTCCTGGTCCTGGTCATCTATAGTAGACACATGTTGCTGGCTTGCACAATAACGGAAACATTTCATCTCACGCTATCTCAAATCCACACATACAGTACAGTAAAATAAACTTTATAGTATATATAAATATATAGTGTGGCAGCAGAAGCTTTCTTTTTCTTTGATTTTTTTAGAAAAATCTGACATTCTTTTCAGCAACATGTCATTATTTATGAGGAAGGTGATTTGAAATATCATTCCTAACATCACTATTTTACTGGGTGGCTTAAGTTACATTTGAAGAGTGTGGAAAGCATCATCTTAACTGTCTCTTAGCAAGATGTATACTTTTGAAGTATTTTTTCCTGCTTCACCAGGAGTATACCATTTTACTTATTCATATAAAGCTAAAACAATCTTTGAATCACATGTGAACGTAATTCACATGCAATTCAAAGGTAAGAATTCCATCACCAAAACCTCTAGTCAGATTTTGTGAGAGGAGTGAATTTCATTCTTAATGTTAAAGACTTTCTATGCAACATGCTCTTGAAACATTATAATAAATTATAGCTGGCATAAATGTACATTTAAAAAGTCATAATGAAAGTTATTTAATTAATCATGTGTCTTATTTCATGTATAAAATAGAATTAACTATATATATTTTAATATAAAATAGTACATGCACAATAAATTCTAATAAGTGAAAATTCTATATTTTAAACAATTATATTTCCTGTAGGATACATATGTTTTCTTCCATTTGTTACCCTTTGACTTTCATTTAAATATTGACCTATATTCACCGAGCTCAGACCTGGAGAAAATGCATTGCATTCGAAAGTTTGTCGAAGTGTATCCCAACCATGCACTTGGTCCAATAAAAGATATCACCAAGAAAAATCCTTGCTTCTGGCCTATTTCCAGGATCACCATGGCTACAACATCACTCCAACTCTACTAAAAATGTTAGTTATTCAGGTGAAACCAGCATCATTCTCTTAGCATTAAAAAAGACTTCACCATAGATTGAAGTGATTGTCATGGAAACATTTTATGTGGTAGGGTAAAATGATAACATTGACAACATAGTAATCTGCTTCAGTTCTGTACAGCAGTTTCTTCAGACTGGCCTGATCATAGATTTCGCAGGCAGTATCCTGAAGGGACATGGAGAGGGTCCAGAGGAGGGCCACCCGCATGATCCGGGGACAACAGGGCAGACCCTACAGTGAGAGACTGCGGGACCTGAACCTATACCTGAAACTATGGTAGCCTTTGATCACGCATCTGAGTTACTGCAAGCTATATATCTAGTTAGATCTCAGGTAGCTTACTCACGGTTATCATCCAGAGGCAAGTGGGGATTCCCTCTGGAGGCGGGCAGTTCATTGATCATGAGTTTCAAGAGAGAGAGCGACTTTCAGATAGTTCAGCTTCTCTCTGTGAGTTTTCATCATGGCTACTGCCCCTCTTCCTGGGCAGTCCTTCACTTATATAGCCCTTATGACCTCATTTACCTGGTCCAATGAAGGCCAGCAACTGTTGGCTGCCAACCAACCAATTTGAAATGCATCACTGGTTACACCCAGGTATGTGATGCCAGTCATGTAGGCAGAGGGAGCAGGTTTCCTCCCTCCCTCAGGAATGTATCCAGCTGAGGTTGCAACTCAGAGTTACCATGGGATGTCTGCCCTCTGCAGTGACCATGGTAACCAAATTGTCACAGAACAGAGTTTGGGGGAGAGACAGAGATGGTATTCTGCCACATGGAGCACCTTGCATTTGTTGATATTGAATGCCATTAGGTTTATTTCGCCTATCCAGGTCAGCCTCGATCACCAGCCTATCCTCAGGTGTGGGCGCTCTACCCCAAAGTTTAGCATCATCGGCGAACTTGGCCAGTCCATTTCCAACACCAGTGTCCACATTATTAATAAAGACATTAAAGAGAACAGGTCCCAGGATGAAGTCTTGGGGGACACCACTGGTCACGGAGTGCCATGAGTCACTTCCGTCGACTACCACTCTCTGGGTCTGGCCTCAGAGCCAATTTCCCAGCCATCAGACTGTGATGTAGCCAAGGCCACAGTTGGCCATTTTTCCTATGAGGAGATCATGGGACACCCAATCAAAGGCTTTTTTAAATTCCAAATATATGATGTCAGTCTCTTCTCCCTTTTCCAGGTGATATGTCACCTGGTCATAGAAAGAGATGAGATTGGTCAGGCAAGACCACCCACAACAAACCCCTACTGGCTGTTCCTCAGGATGTTGCCATCAGCCAGCTTGTCAAGAATGGTTTCTTTGATGATTTTTTCCAGAATCTTTCCAGGAATCGAGGTCAAGCTGATTGGCTTGTGTCCATTCCTGATGAACGTTAATGTGTAATTGATGTCAGTCGCACCTCAGTTTGGGTAGTCAGTTAGTCTCAGTTATCACCTTCTCCATAAGATTTTCCTTTTCCTTTTTTTTCCATACTAAGGCAGTCATTGCTCTTCAACCGCCTGGCTGAAGACTGCTAGGACCCTTCTGGATGCAATATTCTGCACACCTACCCTCTTTCCTGCCATGACTTGCTGATAAGGGAGAAAAGAAGAAATGTCTGGGTGTGTAGCTTCTTTCACAATTGGTCCTTATGTCCATCTTAGTATAGTGAGGGCTCCATCAACCCCTATACCCTCTCCCATTCCACCAGGTGTTAACTTATAGTCAGAGGTGACCCGAGCAGGGTGCAGGGCCCAGGGCAAATTAGCCCACGTGAGGCCCCGCCCTGCCCTGATCCCAGACCCAAAGAAGCTGCTGCTGCCATTGGCAGCATTGGCGGCGGGGGTGGGAGTAGCAAGCAGTTGGATGCAGAGCCACCGCTCTACCCAGCTCTGCACCACCGCTGCTCTGCCCAGCTCCATGGGGCCCCCCCAAAGCATGGGGCCCAGGGTGGTTACCCCGCTTCACCCCCCATAAGGGATAGCCCTGCTTATAGTCCATGTACTCTGCCAGAGTCTGTCAGAGTCCTTCCTATGCCTCCAGCTCAAGTAAGTCACAACTAACTTAGTCCTGGTTAGCCTCCACCAAGTTTTTTAGAAAAAAAAATAACAGTCTCAAGTTTAAACAACCTCCCAGCTTAGATGCAGATAGTTCTCTTCACTATCACTCTAGGTCAAGGAAGATTCTTTCCCTCTTCTCTCAGGTGGAGAAAACAAAATCAACTTATCTCTGTCCTTCTATTCAGGTCTTTGGGGTAACCCCTACTCAGCCCTGCTATTCAGGTCTTTATGGTACCTCTTTCTCAGTCCTTCTTGCTGGGCTGTCTTGCTGAGGTTTCAGGTTACCTGGAAGCTGCTTTGTCTTGACTTCCTTCCTGTCAACTTTCTCACTAGAGCTGACTCCCTGAAGAGCCTTCTTTGCAGCCTCCTTAAAGCTCTCAGCTGTTCCTGCTCTCACTTAGTTGGGTTCAGGAGTTTCTGGTACTGGTCACTCCTCCCCTTCCTGCTCCGAGTCTCTCTTTATGGCAGAGCTCATGTTCCTTCCTCCTCCCCTCTGGAAACACTGAGAGAAAAAGGATCCCTGCATGGCTCTGTGTAGCTTCAGCAACAGGACGGCTGCTTGCGAGCACCCTTCCAACCTTCTTCCTCTCTTCTCTTCCCTTACAGCCTGTAGTTCCCTGGATCTACTTTCCTCCCTTTCTTGAAGATGGGTACCACATTGGCCTTCTTCCAGTCTTCAGGTACTTCACCTGAGCGCCATGAGTTTTCAAATATCTTTGCCAGTGGCTGGACTATGACACCTGCCAGCTCCTTAAGTACTCTGCGGTGCAATCTGTCAGGACCAGCTGACTTTAAGGGGTCCAGCCTCTCAAGGTGTTCCTTTACAAGGTCTACACCGATGCTGGATATAAATTCACCCTCACCTTGGCCGTTCTGCACCATGCTAGGCAGGGCGGTCCCTTTAGGCTGATGAAAAACCTATGTGAAGTACCCATTAAGCAGGTTGGCTTTTTCCTGGCTGTCAGTTGTCCCATTGGTTTCACTGGGGTACAATGTTACCCTTGCTTTTCTTACAACTCCCCACATATCTGAAAAAGGACTTTTTGTTATCCTTGATACGTGTAGCCAGTTGGAGTTTGGTTGCAGCTTTGACTTTCCTGGTTTACTCCCTACAGGTACAGACTAGTGCAGAATACTCCTCCTTAGTGGTGATTACTGTCTTCCATACTTTATAAGCCTCTCTTTTGAGGCGTAGGAGGTCCATGAGTTCCCTGCCGAGCCAAGGGGGTTGTTGTGCCCTTTTGCTACCTTTCCTCTGAGATGGGATGGACATCCCTTGTGCTTTCAGGATTGCTCCTATAAGGAGCAACCACTCCTCTTGGACTCCCCTCCCTGTCGAGTCATGACCCCTTAGGGCCTCAGCAATGAGCCTCCTGAGCTTACCAAAGTCAGCTTTCCTAAAGTCAAGGACTTCTGCATTGCTGACTGACTTGCCACCTTTGTGATGAATGGTAAAAGTGCTCAGCTCATGGTCACTGTCTCCCAGCTTTCCTTCAATTCTTAGGTCACTGACTAGATCATCCCCTTTAGCTAGTACTAGGTCTAGCAGTGCTTTACTTCTTGTCGGTCCATAGACTTCTTGAGTCAGGTAGAGCTCATCCACACATGTGAGGAAGCTTTGTGACTATTTGGATTTGGCCAAGTGCTCTTCCCATGAGATGTCCAGGTAGTTGAAGTCTTCAAAGACAACTGTGCACCGAGTACATTGTAATGTAAAACTGTTGAGATCTTAAGATTTTAATGAGATCCAGAAAATATTTTCTTCAGTGTTTGCTCCTTTTAAACATATTACTTCACTTTCTGCTGACCACTTAGAGAGCATAATGAGAATTAATTTAAGAGTTAAAAAAAAAAAATGATGGGGAAAGGTGAGTCTACTAGTGTAGAAGCAAGATGCAGATTATCTACTAAAAATGTACAAGCAGAAGAACCTTGATTTGATGGGAGGGAAGCAATATGAGAATGGGTTACAGTTGCATTTACAGGGCGCGTCCAGACGAGCGCACATGTGCCTCTTGCCCCATCTCAAACCCCTTTGAGATGGGGCAAGAGGTACGTGCAGGAACAAAAAAATGTTCCCCATGCTGCAAGTATGCAGCAAGGGGTGAAAATTAGACCCAAGAGGTCTAAAAAAAACAAAGCTTAAAAAAGTGGATCAGGGCACGGTCCTGGACCGTGTCCTGAGGCAACCAGAGGCTGGGTCCTCCACAGAGATGCTCTGAGGCCATGCCGGGCAGGCCATGTGATCAGCAACAGGGCTCCAGTGCCGGTAAGTAAGGCGTCACAGGGGCTGGAGGAGTGGGGAGGGGACCATGGGGGGGATCCC
>NW_005843478.1:112318-122342 GCF_000455745.1 Alligator sinensis
CTCCCCCCAGCATCCGTATAGTTTTAAAAAAACTAACCGCCAGCACTTACCAGCAGTTCAGCTGATATCTGTCTCACTGGCGCCCTGCCCGCACACTGTGGGGCAGAGAGACAGCCCCAGTTGCTCCAGGCCAGGCCCCCCACCCCTGCTTCTAGGGTAAGTAGAGTCTTTCCCACCCCCCCTTCTTTTCTTTTTTTTCTTTTTTTTTCTTGGAAGTGAAGGTACCTGGGGTTGCAGGGGCAGCCATGGGGGCCTAGGGGTGCAAGTGAGGGGTGGGGCTGGGTGAGACAGCCATTGCAGGGTCTGGGGGAGTGGGGGGTAGCTGGGTGAGGCAGCCATCAGTGGGGCTACAGCAGCTGGCAGGGGATGGGGCCAGGTGGGGCAGTAATCAGGGGGCTGAGGTGGGGCATGTAGGGCTTGCAGGGGGGTGGTAGACTCTGTAGGGGCCATTTGGCCTCTGTTGGAGGGCTGTAGCCCCTGTGGGGGGGCCATATCTCCTGTTGGGGGGCCGTAACCCCTGTTTGGGGCCTGAATCCTCTGTTTTGGGGGCTGTAATCCCTGTGTGGGGGCCATAGCCCCTGTGGGAGGGCATGAAAATATATATTTATGAATTCGTGAAACACGTATTTAGAGTCCACTTCATTATTATAAGAGACTTGCTTTAACAATGTAGATATATCAATAAAACATTGTCCAAATGATCGCTGTCTCTGTCTGTCTCTCTCTCTCTCTCTGTCTCTTTATAGTGGTCTTTTGTTTTACTTGTGGAGAAACATGGATTTGGGCTTATTTTACAGAGTGACTTTGGGAATTTTTTTTATCAGGGATTTTTCAGTTTTCCAATAGGGAACACCAGAATTCCTGTTGGGGAGGTCAGTGGCAGGAGTCTGCCTGCTTAGAGCTGGCACCTTGGACCCAGCTGGCTGTGGCTGACCTCTTGGCCATATGGGGCCAGGAGGACATGCTTTGACAGTTCAAAGCAGGCCACTACACCCAGAACATCTTCCAGGTGAAAGCTGCCTAAATGGCCGGGCAGGGGGCACACGTGTCAGTAGTGCCGCACAGAGGCCAACCCTGCAACCACAGTCCACTGGCAGCTGACCCAGAGGGGCAGATGCCTCTACTGGCTCTGCAGTACCCATATGGGTCTGGCAGGGGCACAGCAAGGCACAGCCAGGCAGCAGCCCCCACTGCCAGACTGCTGCAGTGGGTAGAGGGTGCAGGGAATTCTCAGGGCTGCTTCAGCAGTCCAGCTGGCACAAGGGGTAGTGTGCCGAGGTACCAATTGTCTGGGCCCCAGAAGCTCGTGAGAGCGAGTAGCCCTGAGCTATTTGCCAGGGCAGCTTTTTATACCGCTGCGGACAGCACAGGTGCTGGCCCCGGGCTCTAGCTCCCCCTGGCTGCAGATCTGGGAGGAGCCAGACAGGGTAATTTTTCCCCAAGTGGCACAATTTGCTCCACAGCAAAGTGCATGTTCAAGCACATGCACTGAGGCAAAAAGCTCCATTCCAAATTTGCACCACTTCTATTTGAGCTGCGGACACGCCCACAGTGTTTAAAAATATTTTCTCTGATGTTTCACATGTTATAACTTTAATAACAGTAGAATAGTAGAGGCAAGAAAATGCACCGGTTTTTATTTTTATTTATTCATTTTGCATATGGTCTTATTTTTATTTCTCCCAGGGACCTGTACAGTCAAGTACTTTATTTTTTTCACAATGGCATTTATGCCTACTTTACAGGCTCGTTATTCATTTTTATGATTTTCCGATACATATTGAAAATTATATGTATAAACCATTCTTGTAGTAAAAACATGCAGATTTGTGATGCTGTAAAAGTTATAACCATTATTTATTTTAATGTGGGTATTTTTCACCTACTCTGAAACTTTCATCACCTGTGCCTCTTAGTTAGGTCTACTTAACTGTTCACAATTTTTGCACTTTGGATGTTTGCTTACATTGGGATAAACACAGATTTGGAAAACTCTACTATTACATAGCAGCCACACTTCCATAAATAATCGTTTATGATCCAGTATGCTCTTTTGAATTGGCATAACATGATCTACTTTGCTTGTATAATTTTGCTTGTACTAAGCTGTGAGTAACTAGAAAACACAGGCATAGCTATTTGTAGAATTGATCTTCATAGTCTGTTAAAAGAATCTTTCAGCAATGGATTTCTGTCTTTTGATTCTGTTTGTTCTTTTGAAATAAATTACTTTTCTTCTTGATATTTGTCTGTTACAACATGCTGTGTATGATGAATATTATAAATATTGCCGTGCCAATGAAAGCAAACACAGTGAAGTTTCCTGAATGGTAAGATCTGGTATTAAAACCATTTTTTTATATTCTCAAAGTTTTTTTTTCTCTTGCTATATACATCATATTATAAATAGTGCCAATAACAGTAGCCCTCTAAAACATGACCAGTTACAACCCTTTCAATGAAACGATGGAATCCTTACAGGAGTTTCTTGATAAAATTATGATTAGACTATAAAATCATTATTATCCTGTAGGTGGAACCTGTAGAAATCAATATAACAAACAAATGAGGGGTCTGAACTTGAGCACTTAGTATGAGGCGCTGAACTTCATCAGCATCTGATGAACAAAAATGGTAGTGCAGGGTGCTCAGTACTTGGCAAGAACTGACCTTGTCTTTACTTTGATTCTCAAAACTTAGAAGCTTTTTCCCCTCTAATAAAAACTTGGTTAAATTTCTCAAAGTTCTTATATAAAATAAAGGAAAAGTCTTAAATCAGTTAACACTAGTATTTTATATTCACATGCATCTGTTATATGAGGTATTACAACAGGATGCAAACTTTACAGTTGGTTTGAAGAAAGCATTTCACAGAAAACAAGTATGCAGTTGGATTTTTATTTTTAATAAGTTGAATTAGTTAGTGATACTGACAGGTAGCATTTCTTTTTCTGAATTTTGATGCTTGCCATTTCTTAAGTGGAAGAATCAAACATATTTTAATTTACAGTATTAAGTCAACCCTTAAATGCCCTTGATTAATAAAAATACATGTGACAGCGAAGTATAGCTCTGCTTTTAATCTGTTAAGAAGAACATAAAATGATTATAGCTTGCAGTAAATGTTATTATGGCTCTAAGATGTTTCCTGAGGGATCAAGCAATCTTTTGCACTTTTCTTAATACTGACCCTATCACCTTGAAAAGCATTTATGAAGGAGAGCTGCAAATGCAAGACCACTGTCAGGTCAACCTGTCGTGGCGCTGACAGGTCTCTGATATAAAACCCAATTTACTGTTTAAGAAGCACATCCATTATCCTTCTGATTTTACATAGAACATACATCAGCAAAAAGATAAAAGAAAGTGCTTAAGAATTATGAAAGTCAAGGACTATTTCGTATCAGAAAGTCACCACCTTTTTTGCATATTACTAATTACATTGGACCTTAATGTTCATTAGTATCTTTTTTCTCTCTCTTCCAGAAAGTTAAGAGTTTGGATTTTGAACTTTAAGACTAATATGTTTACTTATACTATACCATCATTCAAATTAGTCATATGTTATACTGTGTCTTATTATAGTATTTCTTGATGGGCAGGAAAAATTGGGTGGTTTTTTTTAGGGAAGTTAAAGATTTATTTTTGGGGAGATGGAATCCTTTTTATCAGTGTTGAAAATTTGTTTTTCTAGAATTATTTTAAAACTTTGTCCCTATTCTAAAATGTATCATGCATGGTAATAAACTCCCAGGTCACTTCCAGACAAGTGCAGACATTTGGTTCCCCAGGGAAAACTAGCACTGGTATACCATATGCCGCCTCTAGTTGTCCCAAGGAAGAGCCCATGCAATGTGCCCTGTGGCGTGCAGCAGGTTTTCCCTGGGTGGGGCAGGGGAGGCTGGGGCCAGCAACTGTGCTGGCCCCAGCAGCCTTACCTGGCATGCTGGGGCCAGGGAAGCTGCAGCTGCATGTCTCCTGAAGCTTGGATCCTGGCTGGTGGCCAGAGTATGGCTCTGGTAAGACAGGTCCAGATTTGGGTGGTGCATGCTGTCCCTGAGTGCGCCACCCTGCTTTTTTCTGCACGGGGTTTTTTCACCCTGGATCTCTGGATTCCTGGATCACCATGGGTCAACCCCCACCCCCACCCCACCTTGCAAGGTAACAGTTTGGGAAATGCTTGCATGTGCACTGTGTGGTGCTGCAGATGGGTCTGTGATGCCACATACCGCACAAATGCGCTCATCTGGACACGGCCCCAATTACTTTCTTGCAAAAACAGTCTGCTGGCATGTTAACTACCGTTATTAGCACTTGAAAAATGGTAAGCTTGGGTATGTTGTGCTAATTGGAAAAAAAAATCTAAATTCCCAATTTTAAATCTAGAACCAAAATCCCTATTTATATAATAAACTTTGACCTTTTGAACAAAATGTTGATCATATGTTTTCATCAGATGTTTGCCAAATATTCTATTAAATAATGTCATTCTTCCACTCAGGATATCTTATCAGTTTTTATTTTTAGACCATGTGTTATTCAGTAATCACTCAGAGCCAAAGAGTCTGAGATAAGTCTGCTTCATTCATTGTCAAGTGAGTACTGAATGAGACAATAGGTGCATGGGAAAAATAGGATGTGATCATGTTATTAAGGACTACATCATAATGCATATACACCAGAGCCGAATTAATGTTGTACAGGAGACCTTATTTCCAGCATTTCTTAACATTTGAGTGCTTAATGTTGCATGTTTAATAACACACCTTTAATGTATTTTCATATGTAATTAAATAAAGTTGTTGAGTTCCTGGTTTTAATACAAAGTTGAATGCAGTTTTAATTTTCAACTGGATCACATCCATCATAACCTTCATCGTTATTTTTCAGAAAATATGTATTTTTATCAGTTAAAATATTAGCTATGAATTATGACTAAGCAAAGTATTTTTCAACTTAAGATGCATATTAATTTGGATTTTGTCTTCAAATGCAATTTCTACAGTCAAAAGTATTATAAGATATCCCCCACTTTTAGTGGTTAAGAAGGTTAGGTTTGTAAGCAAGTCTGTCTAGTAGCAATAGTTATTTTAGTAAGTTTTGAAATAGAGAAAACCCTAACTCAGTAGCCTTTATGCTTGATCCACAGTTAGCAGAATTTGGATCAAAACTTTTATTTACTGTCCTTTAAGACAATTTAAAACTATACCACAATAGTCACAACTGCGCTAATTTGATCTTTATCAATTTTTTTTTATGAAGCATTAAAATGATTTAGCTGATCGCTGCCCTCACCCTAATGCAGCAGACCACAGGGAGTTGAAGAACTTCCCTGCTGAGGACTTAAACCTGTACCTGGTAGTTCTGGTCAGGCTGCTGGGCATGGGGTGTCAGCATGAATGATGTGTGCCCCCGGAGGCTGTGGGGGCACGACGAGCTCCTGCAGGCAGCAACAGTTGTGAGCGGGGAGCTCCCGCAGGCTGCCACAGTGGTGTCAGTGGCGGGGGGGGGGGGGGGGGGGGGGGGGTGGGGAGGGCCCCCCCCCAGCCACCATCCTGCGCTGCCACCCCCCCCCAGACCCCCGCCGGTGGCGGTGGCCAGTGACGATCGGAGACTGCCCGCAGACACCGCTGACACTGCCAGCAGCAAGGAGGTCAGGGGGTGAATGGCAACTGCCCATCAGCCAGCACTTTTCACAGGGGGTGCACCACCAATCTCAGGGGGTGCATGTGCACCTGCATGCACCCCCTATGCATTGCCAATGGGCATCAGAGACTCCTGGCAGGGGAGCCAAAGGACTTCGCCACAAGGGACATTAAACACCATGCCCTTCAGATCCCCTTCTGAGAGCCTCTCCTCCCTCATGCCTGGCAGCCCAGCCAGAGTTGCCAGGGACAGGCTTTTGACAGTTAGCTGATTGTTGTTCCCACATGCAGGGCTGGACACCTGGCTTTCAACTTGCCAGTGCAGGGGAAAACCAAACTCATGATCTGGGACTCCCCCAGCTCTAGCAAATAGTAATGGCATGATTGGGATTTAATTCCTGATCCCAAAACCACGTGTCCTTCCGTGCACATACGGCACAGCAGGAGGTGCAATTGTTGGGACTGGATCAGATCTCTTCACATCATTAAATGAACGTGTGCCAGGATCCTGAGAGAAATAGGCACTGGGATGGCTATGGCCATCAATGGTATCAGCTTTTCCAAAAGCATCAGTAATGAATGATTTCTGAAGGAACAGAATGCTTTCTTGCAAGGTGGTGAAGCTACTGCTGAGGATTTGTTTCCTAGGAATCCTCAGGAGTAATTTTGGCAGATGAACCTTCCTGTTGTACACTGTAAATTTAAGACACAATATAGACCTTTTATTAATCTGATCTTATAATAAAATTGTATGTTATTCTTGGATTTGTTCTTTATTAAACCCATGCTGTTTATCTGTTATGGTTCCTTTATCCTCTAGAGGATTACATATTTCTTTTAATCTATATAATATATTGCATTTTTTACTTGTGGATCCAAGTTAGATTTGTTGGGCAAAAACTTCCAGATTGCTCTGCCTGTCCGTCTCTATCTCTCTCAAAAAAGGAAGAATGCCACCTTTTTTCCCTCTCATTCCTCTGATAATGCCCGTAGTTTGCATGAAATTTCAGAAATCTTAACTGATTTAGTACATTATTTAATTCTACTCTCTAACATGATGGGATGCTTATCACTGAGACCTGTTGCCTCAGCATAGGATTTTTTTTTTCAAACTAGTTACTTATTTGCTTTATATGAACTATTACACTGGTGCTCAACCTTTTTGCCTAGCAGGCCGAATGGACAGTGCCTCGGCTGGTGGATCCGATCCAGTGTCCAGGGCCAGGGCCAGCAGGCACATCTGGCCACATGGAGGGTCCAGAGGGTGGCCTGAGTTCAGCCTTGCAGGAGGTAGGGAGCTTCACCTGGCCCTGCAGGGGGTGGAGGGGAGGGACATGACCCAGCCCAGTGAGGTGGAAGGGGGTGTGACCTGTCCCCAACCCCACCCCGCAGGGAGAAAAGGGGTATGGCTTGGCCTGGTAGGAGAAAAGGGGGTGTAACCCAGCCGCCTAGGGACAAAGGGGCATGACCCAGCCTCAGAGTGACAGAGGGAGGGGGATGTGATCTGGCCCTTCCTGGCTCCGACTGGGCACATGGAGCTTGAGGTTTGGGAATTTAGCAAGGGGAGCATGGCCATATTAATGGCCACCGCTGCTCTACCACCAAATTTCCTGACCTGTGGACAGCTCTGCAGGCCAGATACAATGGTTCTGTGGGCTGCGTTTGGCCTATGGGCCAGAGGTTGAGCACCGCTGGGCTTTTACATTGATGTGGTCTTTATTAATTTGTAACTGTTCTTTTTTTTTTTAATTTTGTGTTCTAGATTAATTTTTTAAAAAGCAAGAAATACTTTCATATATTATTTTACTAGTGCTGCTCAGGGCCTGTGAGCAATTCCTTCTACTTATATGAATCTGTACGCACACCCACACATACACATGTGCACACAAACACACTTGCATGTGCACACACACATGCACGCAATGTATATATAAACTTAGGCCTGCAGAAAGTCTTGCATTACAAACAGGAGAATTATGTTAAACTTTTTAGTGTGATTAATGCTGCTCTTATTAATTACATATGATGATGAGAGGAGCAAAAAGTAATATAATAGAAAAGATACAAAGTTAAATACATTTGAGTAAAATATAGCAAAAGTGTAATACCAGTTAAACCACACTTTAACAAATCTATCTTCTATTTGATATTGTTTCTGCTTAAGGTTTACTGACATAATGATTTTGCAAGTGAATTTTACCTAATTGCAAAATAATAGAATACAGAAAAACATAATTGCCAGACCACTTGAGAAGTTCAGATGATTCTAGTAATAGGTAGTATGAACCCTTTCACCTGTTTCTATTTTGTAGACATGGTCTTAGGTTCCAGGTCAAAGATGGACTTGAAGCATAGTGGTGTAACGGTGTTAGGTTTCTGTTGTCTGTGCTCTATGTGTTCTGTAGATGACTACAGGATCTCATTTACCAGAAATTATCATTTCAACAGTTTACAAAGAGCTAAATTCAATTGCATTTTATTTTTCAATGTGGAAAAAAGAAAAAAAAAGCACTCTCCTTTTACTCAGGGTAAAATTCTAGGGCTTTATACTGTAATATATAATAACTTTCAGATAATTTTAGTATTATATTTAGATAATTTTCAAATTTTCTTGCATTTCTGTTTTATATATTTCTAAAATTATATGTTTCATTTTAAGATTTAGTATTTACTTTACACTTAAAAGATTTTCTGCATACCTTAATAGCTAAGACTTCAAAAATTCATATAAAATGATATTGGATTGTTGCTATTATCTGTTATTTGTATTGCAGTAGTATCAAGAGCCAGAGGAAAGAACTTGAGTCTCATTGTGCTTAGAGTTGTACAAACAAACCAGTGACAATCAGCGCTGTTGAATGTTCTATTTTTAAAAAATCTTTAATATGTCCACGTAAATGATGGGAGAAGATTATATATTTGAAAGTAAGGAAGGGGATAGTGCAAAAATCTCACAAAGGAAGTGCTCAAAAGTAGGAAAAATGATGGAAATACTTTCCTGTGCATAAGATAAAGATTACTGGTAATTTAGCTTAAATATACACTGTTGGTGGATGTTCACAATATCCAGTTGAAATAACCTAAGATTTTGAGTGTAAAATGTAAAGTGTAAGACAAAAACAGAACTCTAATTTAGTTATAAATTACCGGGTGTTGTGTCTTCAGCTAAAATAAAGTCATTGCACATCTTAAAGTTATCTAGTTCACCAGCTAGTATGATAAAAACCAAGCATTGCAATTTAATGAAAGTGACATCAGTGGAAATGACATTTAGACTTTGTCCTTATGCAAGATTACATTACTCCCATTCCATTTGCTTGTAGTCTAAATGTACCCAGTTCTAGTTTATAAAATGAGCTAAATCTGTTATCTTCTCTCCTCTTATTTTAAAAGAGAAAGAGACAAAAGGACAAAAGTCACAAGAACTTATTATCAAAGTTATTGAAGAATAATTCACAGATGCATTAGACTGAAATAATCCATGTTGTCATATGAATAAAACTTTAAAATATTTGCTCAAAGGACAGAAATTATGATCATAATCCTAGATTAGGAGTGGGTAAAATATGGCTGTGGGCCAGATCTGGTCTGACAATTGATTGTATCCAGTCCACGGCTGCCCTCGCAGCACTTTGCATGGGGCTGAGCCCCACCTGGGGCAGCCTATGCTATGCTTCCATCCACACCCACCTTGTGCCCACCAACAGCACCAGCCTGGCCCTGCCCCCAACGCCAGCCTCAGCCCTGGCTAACACATAGCTTCCTAGTGGGGCTGCTCCTCCTCCTCCTGCCCTTGCTGAGCTGCTCCAGGGTCAGGGGAAAGCTGCAGCTGGGCGGCTCCTGCTCCTGGCTGCCTTCTGCCCACTCGGCCACCCACAGGTGCCACCTCATTGCACCAGGTGAGCAGAGCAGGTGAAAGGTGACTGGGAGCTGGAGCCCTGCACACTGGGGCAGGAGACACCTAGCTTCAATTTCCACCCCCCTCCCCCCCAACATGGAGTGGCTCTGCAGGGGCAGAGGAGGAGCAGAAACCACTTCTGGAGATATGGGGAACCAAACAGTACCCAGGTGGCTGCAGCAGCAGCTGGAACAGTCCCACTGAGAAGTTGCATGCGCTGCCCAAGGCTGGGGCTGGGGCAGTGCCGTTGTTGGACATGGGATGGGTTTGGATGGGAGCGGGAGGGGCTTGACCCCATGCAGAGCACCGCAGGGGCAGCCGTGGGCCAGATACAATCAACTGGCAGGCTGGATCTGATCTGCAGGCCGTATTTTGCCCATCCCTGCCTTAGATATAGTCTGTGGACCCGTGGGTGGTCCACAGACAACAGGCTGAAAACCTGTAATGTAGCCTAAACTTCCCTTGCCGCAACTTGAGACCA
>NW_005843479.1:0-659 GCF_000455745.1 Alligator sinensis
CTTCTCTCCCGCCATGCCTTGATGTTAATTATTTAATACATGTTAATAAATGGGAGGCTGCCTATTTCCTGCCCCGATTCCTGGGGGGGCACAGGACTGGACGTGGAGCAGTTGCGGGGGTGGCATGCAGCTGGATGCAGAGCAATGCCAGTGCAAGGCAGTGGGTGGCAGCAGTGGCTGGGGGGAAGTGGCACGCAGCCAGATGAGGAGCAGCAGCAGCGCAGGGTGGTGGGTGGCAGCTGCTGCATGCAAGCTTCCCCCTTGTCCCTGCTCCTGGGCGGCTGCGGGATGCAGGGAAATGGATGGCGGCACTCCATCCCTGCCTGCCCCCCATTCTTGATGGGCAATTCATTATTTTAATTATATACAGGAGGTAATTGCTACATGCTAATGAACATTAAATAAGATAAAACTTTTGGAGCTCTGTTTACAATACACAGGGCTGTCTCTATACAAAAATAACTTGATAACTATTTACACTAAAAGAATGATCAAATCAATGAATACATAGCTAATAACTTAGGCACCATGTTAGATACTCATTATATTAAATCCCTAATTAACTATTCACAACCAATAGCCAATTACCCCAATTTATGCCCAACAAATGGTGGGAGGAGCAGTCCCTCACTCCTCTCATCACACACTTGCAGGCTCCA
>NW_005843479.1:858-21706 GCF_000455745.1 Alligator sinensis
GCCCAAGCCTCACTGATGACATCTATAGTTCTCATCGTCACCAGACCCCACACTGGGCCCCAGAATCCTACTATTGAACCCCACCTGGATTCCTTCCCCTCAGGCGGTCTCTTCCGCTGTCATATTGGGCACCATAGCTCCCTGAACCGATTCTCCTTCCGGGTGTGATCCCCCACCGGGACCTTCGGCTCTCTAGCCCTGGCCCACCTCCAGGCCAGTCAGGACCCCAGGCGCGCAGCTCTTGGGCGTTCCTTGCAATGGGCCTCTGGCCCTTCGACCCTTCTGGTCCTGGCCCCAGCATGGGCCAGTCAGGGGAAATTTCATAGTTTCATAGTTTCAGGGTTGGAAGGGACCTAATAGATCTTCTAGCCCGACCCCCCGCCAGGGCGGGAGAACAACCAAAAAAACCAAAAAAACAAACAAACAAACAAAAAACAAACAACCCCCCCCCAAAAACAAAAACGGGACTCAAATGAGTCCAGCCAGGTAAGTATCCAGCCTCTTCTTAAAGACCCCCAGGGTAGGGGCCAGCACCACCTCCCTTGGAAGTTGGTTCCAGCTCCTAGCCGCCCTAACTGTGAAGTAGTTTTTTCGGATGTCCAATCTGTACCTCCTCTCCATCAACTTGTGCCCATTACTCCTTGTTATGCCAGCAGGGGCTAGGGGAAACAGCGTCTCCCCCAAACCCTTCTGGTTCCCCCTAGTGAGTTTATAGACGGTCACCAGGTCCCCCCTCAGCCTTCTCTTGTGGAGGCTGAATAGGTTCAAGTCCCGCAGTCTCTCACTGTAGGGTCTGCCCTGTTGTCCCCGGATCATGCGGGTGGCCCTCCTCTGGACCCTCTCCATGTTGTCCACATCCCTCCTGAAATGGGGCGCACAGAACTGGACACAATACTCCAGCTGCGGCCTGACCAGCGTCGCATAGAGGGGGAGGATCACCTCCCTGGCTCTACTCGAGATGCACCTGTGGATAAGAAATTCAGACAGGCCTGAGTCTATGGCCCTTTTCTCACTCTCTGAGGGTCCACCCTCTGTGCCCTCCAGACAAAGGGGTCACCCACCCGGTGGTGGGGGCTAGGGGTTAAGGCACCTCGACCCACCTTTCACCAGGGTGGTCACTGGCCTGGCATTTCCTGGGGGCTCCCACACCACTGAGAGCTCCACTAGGCCACCCACTCCCAGCAGGGTGCAGTTTTAGGTCATGCCCAGGACCCGGAGCCTCATTACCATCCTCTCCAGCTCCTCCCTTACCTCTAGATGATACCAGCAGTCCTCTGGCCAGGCGGTGTTGTTGCCTGCTCCCCCAGCAGGAGAACTGCCCTGTTTATGTGGGCAGCCCTGGATTCAAAATGGGTGCTCTCATCAGGCACCTGCCGGCTGCTGCCTTCTGGCCCTTAAAGTGGCAGGCACAAACATGGCCCTGCCACAGGGCTCCACCTGCCTTGGGGTATCCACGCAGGCCCGGGCGTCTCACAATTTGCAGCAACTGTTTCCACTCGAGACTCCTGCAAAACAAAAATTCTCCTCCACGCACTTCTATGCACTCTTCTCTGCCTGGGCACAGCCTCTCCAAGCCCGCAGAGTTATTTACACAGTTAAACATGCAGTGGGAGAGCAAGCTGCCGCTGGCAGACCTGGCAGCACCTCTGGGCTCACTTTCCCTTAAGGCACTCAGGCGCACCGAGGCTTCCCCTTAGATCATGCCTTCCTGGGTCTCAACCCACACAGACATCCTAGGGATTTCTCTAGCTGGCATCTCTTTCTGCCAAGCTGTCCCAGTCCCGCCACAGTCCTTTCCGCAACCACTCACACCGGGGGTTTATCACACTTTTACCAACCCCCAAGTCTCCAAGCCCAGCAGGGAATAGCCATCCCACTCTTGTGTCCCCACCCTAAAGAGTTTGTTCAGCTCACTTAAGAACTTCACTTGCCCAATCTAGGGGTCTGCTCTCTCTTGCTTGACCCTTTAGGTGCTCCGCTGGCCTCTGGCCCACCCATGAGGGGTCCAGCAGGCAACTGCGGGGTGGGACTACACTCCAGGGTCTTCTCAGCCCTTCTCATACTGTGCACCTTTCTCTGCACCCCAGAAGTGGGAAGACACTGCGGTTTTAAGGGGAGCTGCCCAGCCAATCCCTGGGCTGGAATTTTCCCAGGCTCCCGAACTGCTTTTTAATCTTGCACCCCCTTGCTGGAGATCTTACTAAACTACAAGTATGGTGTCCCTGCTGGGACAATCGTGCATCCCTTTGCTGGGGGTATTACAAACTACAAGCATGCTGTCCCTGTTGGGACAATCTCCCTCAAGTGTTCAAGCAGAGCCTGATGTAGGACACATAGAAGGTAAGTGCACCTTAAACTGCCTGTTACATATAGAAATTAAAAAAAATTATAGATGCTTATTCTTCAGTGGGATAAGCTGTCACGGCTTCACGGATGTCAATAGAATAGCAGCCATTTACACTGATGCTGAATTTAACTTTATAAACATAAAGAGTAGCAAACAAGTGATTTTTTTTTTTTGCAAGTACTGTTTAATAAAGCAATATTTGCCTTGAGGGTGCAGTAATATTCATCTGTCACAGTGGGGCAGTGTGCCACATGTTAGTTACTTTGCACTGATATATGAGCAAGGGGTTCTGGAAATGACTTAACAGGTGTTTATTTATAGACATTGCTCTCTTTCAATTTCTCTGTAAAGGCCTTTTTATGACCATTCTGTTATTTATTTTTCTGTTTTATACAGTAGATTGCTGCTTGCTGTTTTATTTTTTACATCCCATTAGGGCTGCCAGACATTGTCTGAAGTTTTCTCTCTGGGTTTTATTTGAGAAGAATGGCATGTCTGATGATACTGGACAGCCCACATCCGGAGAACCGTGGTTTTCAGCCTTTCTGGACTCAAGGCACCCCTCCATAACTTCTGAATGTAGTGGCACCACATTTTTAAAAAGTATTTTTATTAGTAAAGTGCATAAAAATCATACATAATAAAAATACCGTATCGGCTGTAGATGTGCCCTGATACACACACTTAGAAATCAGCATGAAGTATCACTGTTTAAAATAATGAGGAAAGCCACAATATATTTATTCAATAATAAACCTATTTTCTATTTCCCCAGATCAGTGTTCATTAGCCATTTTAGGCTGTGGACTGGACTTGACCCAGTTCAGGTCACAGGTGGACTAATGCTAGAACCCACACATTGATGTTGCTTTTCCCTGTGGAGTCACAGGAAGAAGCACTTGCAGCTGGCAAGCATGGGAAAGCAAATGCAGCTGAAGTCCCACTGCTAAATGCTGCTGAAGCTTCACATCTGTAGGCGTGATCTGGTTCAAGGATTATAGGTTGCCAACCCCTGTCCCAAATGATCAAGTGAACACTCACACCATTGCTATACAGGGTCTAATTTCAGTGGCTGTGAGCCCCGCCTAGGCTCTGGAGTAGGCACTATTTTTATAGTGTCTTGTATATCCCTGCACAGGGAACTGTGAGCCAGCTACACAGGGAAAGCCTGCTACACAATCTTGGTTATTATACTTGAAATACTCTTGAGATTGTGAAAGTCCCAGGACAAGCTTGGAGATAATTTCAAGTACCTGTCTGCATTCAGTTTTTCCCTATACTTGGCAATAATCAGTATCTTGTCTGACCTGTCTTCAGTCCAGGCTGCAGGAGTGAGCCCCATCCTGTCCTAACGGCTTCCTTGCACAACATTTTCCAGAAACAGAGGCATGAAGGGCAGGTCCACATTGTGACCATGGTGGTGGGGAACCCTTGAAAAGATCTTGTGGCACTCTGGTTGAGAATCACTGCTCTAGAAGGAAGGTTATAGATTTAGTTCAGAGATGCAGCCAGAGGTTTGGGTACTTCTGAATGCTCTCCATGCAAAGTTTTAGCTTAGAAATTAAACAAGAAAGCAGCTGTCATGAGATTTTCTCTCAGGCATGTGTCCATCTTACCAGTAGGATGTCATGAGATGATTTCTCTGTGATATGTTGATGATGCAATTCCACCTGGTGCTAAAAGTGAAAAATTTGTGAAGAAAAACAGGCAACCCAACCGTGTAATGCTCTGGGGAGGTTCTGATTTGGTTTGATGTTCAGGGAAGGGTGGGAGAGGGGGAGAGACACTGATTTTATCAAGACTAGGTCTTTTTCCTGCTGGTGCTTTTCAACTGGGGGTGAGTCCTAAGGTCTAGGTGGACTTGAGTACCTTTTGAGAACAGGATGGTTCCTTGGGACATCAGGGTAATAGAGAATGTAATACCTGGTTTGGGCTGATGCATTAGGGACTTTTTACTGTTTACTGTTTATGATGCAAATTCTCCAAGTTAGAGCATGCTTTCAAAGTGCCATTTCATAGATTCATAGATTGTAGAGTTGGAAGGGACCACAATGGATCATTGTGTCTGACCCCCTGCCCCTGGCAGGAAAGAGGACGGAGGTCAGATGTCTCTAGCCAGGTGACTATCTAGCTTCCTCTTGAAGACCTCCAAGCTAGGTGATAGCACTGCCTCTCATGTCTGTGCAGCCATACTTTCATCATACACAAGGTCAGATTAGAGCTTGAATTGTAGTTTCCAGTACTTCTAGTCAAGCATTCCTCGGCTTTGTTGCTCCAAGTCTATCTATGACAGTTCCAGGTTGCTGGTCCGTTAGTTTTGTTGCTAACGCTGAATCTGGCAAATTCAGGCAGAGCATAATGCTGTTGTCTGCTATAATATTAACCAACCTTGCATATCTTTGTCAATGATGCTGTTATAGTGATGTTGTCTATTTCCTGCAGATTGGAAGGGGGAAACTGTTCAATTGTGCACCCAGGCGCTGTCTGCATCATGGTGAGGTTGCTTCCAAAGCTCTACAGGGAGGAACATGCTCAGGTGAGTGCCTAGTTAGATGATGCTGTCATTTACTTTTCTCCCGCTCTTAGGCCCTGGCTCTTACTATAAGAATCATTCCCTCCTGCATAAAAATGTTGCTGGCATCAGTATAAAATACTAGCAAAGCAATAGTGCCAGTTTTGCTGTGCTCATCAGAGAAAAGTAAAGCGGAGGGGTTTTTCTGGATAGTTTTAGGAGATTGTCTTCTAGAGAGATCATAGGATTTGGGGCATTAACGGGGTCTTGTGTTTAGGATAAAGGTGCCCTGTAGATTGATAATGACCTCTGTCAGTATAGTACCTTCCATACTAAAGGTTCTTGATTGGGGGGTGGGGTATTGACTGTACACTTTGGTCCTTTTTTGGTGCAGAGCATCTGCTCTCTGGATGTAGCCCACTGCAGCTCTGGGGGCTGGGTGCGTTGGGTCTTGGTTCCAATTCCTCTGTATAAATTGGCCAGAGTAACTGCACAGGCATCAGGGGGTAGGAGAATTAGTTTTACTTAAGGTTGAGAATTTGGCTGGTCAAAAAAAACCTTGTCAATTGACTCATCAAATATTGTCAAATAATGGTCAATATTATCAAATAGTGCTCACATATATTAAGCATTAATTTATAAGAACACTGAAGAGAGAGACTGTAATTTTTAGAAAGTTAGGTATTTAGATGGATTTTAAAAAACAAGTTTGTTAACTGTTATTGTGAACCAATAACTGTCAGCATTAGGAAAGTGTAAATGTGAATCATATTCAGGACTGAACAGTTATATGAGGCCACAGCAAGTCTTTGGGACCCTTTGTGGGTTGGATGTTGGATCTCTGCTTGCTGTCTAGTGAATAATATTCAGAGTCTAGGCTCAATAAGAGGCCTGACAATCCCAGTGTGAACTCATGCTTTTTATTTATTCATTTTATTGGATATGTATTTGTCTGTATTATTATAAAGACAGTCGGTAATTACCATGCTCCAGCAGCCTCGATGCACGTGTATAGGTGCTCTTGGTGCCTAATATAAAGGGAAGGGCATTTAGTAGGCTCTACCATAATACAGGTACCTAATTTCTTTGCATAGCACATGCCCCCAAATAAGTTGCACACCTTGTTTTTGGAAAGCAGAATGTAGTAACAAAAAGTTTCTTCCAAAGTCATGGCCTGGAGCCGACTTTTTAATGGACAGACTATGTCACAGAATGGCTGCTGCTTCTCTTAGCCAGTGAGCTGGAAGTAGCTGAGAAATGGTTGACACCAAACCTCACCCTCCTGTTTGCTTACTGAGAGAAACATGCAGCCATTTTGGACGTAGCATTGTCCTGCTTCTATTCCAGTGAAGAAATGCCCCTGCCCAATCTTAAGACATGAACCCCAATTTTGGAGGGCTGATTTTTGGGAAAAATGTGCATGTGTTATATGAGTCACTATGGTAACTCATATAGTAACTGATGATATTAATGGGAATGGAGGCCACAAGTCCTTGCACAGTGGGCCATTACTTGCTAAGGAATGTCCATCTTGGAATTTGCTGCTGCCATTGTTTCAAAAGAATGTTAATATATTAAATTCAGAAAATATAAAGGGCCAAATGAAGGGCCGGATCTATCAAATGGGTTATACCATTCCTTCTGCCATTAATTGTATACTATAATGGGAGAGGGGGCCGTTAAAAGCTTTAGAGCAGGGGTAGCCAACCCACAGCTCCGGAGCCACGTGCAGCTCTTCAGAAGTTAATATGCATCTCCTTGACTCTTTGCACAAGCACACGGTGACCAGCTTCCATTGCTGTCACGTCACGTCACATGATACAGCTGCTTGCAGTGAGCACTTTACTCAGTTTGGACTTCGAAGTTTGGACTCCGAAGCCGCAGGTTGGACACCCCCGCTTTAGAGTGTAAGGACCCTTTTTTTCAGGTACCTCCTTAGGGGGTGTTTTGAAGAGAAGTAAAAGAAAGGGTGTCACCTCCTCAAGCACTCTGAGAGACATTGTGCCTGCGTTTATATACTGTCTGCTTGATAATTAGACTCTATTCTTATTACGCTAAATTAGCTCTTTAGTAAAGCAAATATTTAAAGAGAGGCTGTCACTACAGTTTTGTGTTCAAACCATGTGCACATTAACTGACTTCCTAGTACCTGTCCCAAGCTCTTCCCTACTGTCCCATGTGTGCTTCCTTTTGCTTACTAATATCTGCAGAGAACAGGCATGGGCATGGGACATTAGGGAAGGAGTATGATCACTTGTGACTTCTGAAACTTGCTTATTTTACTTGAAACTTTCCCACCCAGAACAGTTCTTATTGGTCAGTGTACAGGAAGGACTACAGATCTTCTTGATCCAGAAATACACTCTTTGGGTAAGATAGACTGCTGAGAGAGCTGGCTATTCCTCCTCCTCCTCCTTTTACTCCTAGGAGTCTGGGAAGGAGGGGATATTCTGTCTCATGCTTTCTGTTTATCCATCTGCAACACAGCAGCTGTTACTTGGCCCCCAGCAAGCTACAATTTTCCTATATTGTGAGTAGTGCATGATGCATTTTTTGTTTACGGTCCTGGGGCCTAGTTCTGCTCTTGATTCTCCTGTTGTTGTAAATCACTGGAGCCAGTGGTGTGACATAAGTGTAAAATGGTGCATCAGAGCAGGATCAAGCCCGTAGACTGTCTGTAGCAGTTACAAACTGGTGCATCAACCAATAGGAATTTAGCGCTTCAGTCTCAAGATTTTCTTAGCTTCAGTGCAAATAGGAATGCTCTTGGATAAATTTTATCTTGTCAAACACTCCCTTGACACACCCCGACTGAACAAGCAGATTACTCAAATGATGTCGTCTTCCATTTCTAAAATATTTGGATACAAATTAACATATAAACTGGAGATTTGCAATCACATCAGAACTCCTCATCTACGTCTCTGGAAGGAGGGAGCATAATTAACTTCTGGCATTTCTTGAGTCTTTGTAGCAATCCAAGCCAGCATCTATTAAAATTTTGATAATGACTGTAATTAATTTCTGAAAAACAAGTAGAACAGTTAATTAGATGAGAGAAATAGCAATCAAGAAATTTGCTGTAGCAAAGTTGGCTCTAGGGCTCTGCCGTATGAGGCAGAGAAAAATAAAAACTGTACAGACTTTCAGTAGATGGCAGTGTTATTAAAAATATAAAGTTCTGGGACACATATTCCATCCATCTCAGTAACGTATTTGTATCTATTAATCTTTATTTCATTTTTTAATTTTTTTCTTCACTCCTTTCTCATTTGATAAAAATGATTAGCAGTATTTATTTGGTATGGCCACAGTGACTGGAGGTCCCCTCTGAGATAGGAGCTCCATTTGTCTCTTACTATGGATAAGAAACATCCCTGTCCCAAAAGAGAGTATAGTGCAAATGTACAAGAGAAAGCATGGGAGGAGAAATAGGATCAGAGAGAGAAGTGACTTGCTAAAGGTCCCATCAACAGTAGAGCCTATGATGGACCTTGGGCCAAATTCCATTAAACCTATTAAGCAAGCATGCAAGTGGATTTAGGGGCTTAAATGTTATTCTATTCTACTTTGCTTGACCTCATGAAAATGGTTAATACAAAAGATGGGTTGGGTTCTCCTCCTTTTTCTGTTTTTTTTGTGACTTACGAGTCAGATGACGGTTCATTGCAAAATTAGATGTGATATGCGTCTTCATGAACCGGAACAGAATGGAATAGGATTGCGTTTAGATGTGTGAGTCTGTCTATGCACCTAACAGGTGGAATAGAATCTGGTCCTTTGTTTCTTAGAGATCTTAATCTACTGCCTGGGTCCGTCAGAATGTGCTACCTTGCTAAGGGATGTGATTTAGTGTCTTCATAATCTCACATTTAATTCTTGAATGCAGATACTGTGAGTGCAGATTCCCTCAGATGTCTTGGCCAGGTTTGCTCAGCATTAGGGTGGCCATCATAGAGGACAGTCTGGTTGTCCTCTGTCCTCTATGGATACGAAACTGGACGCCTATATGTCCTCTAGAAAAATAGAGGACATAAAGATGTCTGGTTTTGTATCAATAGAGCACAGAGGACAGAGTAGCAGAAAACTGGAATGTCCTCTATGATGGCCTCCCTGCTCAGCCTGCAAATGTGACTAGCTGTTAGTGCTTTGGGAATCTTGTGGCACTCTGGAGTCTTTTTGCTGCTTTTTCATGGCCACAGTAAAGGTTTGGTCTCCAGAACTTAGCTGCTGATTCTGTTTGGAGGAGGGTGAGACAGAATAGACTGAAATCTGCTCTTCTGTGGTTGTGTTAGGTTTGTGATGCCAGCACCAAGTAGTGAGACTAAGGACTGGCTTGGTACCTTTTCTTATATTGAATAGCATTAAGAGAACACTTGTGGAGTGTGAAGCTACTCACTTTACATAATGGACTCATGATCTGGTACAAAAGGGGACAGTGAAAGTTGAGTAGCTTTCCTCATTGAGTAATAACACATAGAGAAAATGAGGATTTTTCCTTCCCAATCTGTGTACTTGTTACACCTGCTGTTTTTCCTTGCCCTTTAATGCATTGGTATTTGATAGCTGTGATGAAGGCATATCAAATGCTTTCTATATAGAGCCTTCCAACTGTGGACTCCTAGACCTAAAAAATCCCTGTTGTACATGGGCAGAAGGGAACAGGGATCTGGCATTTGTTTGCCCATATGAATGCTCCCTTTAGTCTCTTTTCAAACAAGAAAGGAACTTTTGTGCTTGCTTTTGTAGTGAAGGGGCCAGGAAGGGGTAGGAAGATCCAGCTGCTTTGTTCTAGGTTTGCTGATCTTGCAACTGATGCAAGAATGCACAGAGGAGTGTAACAGGGAAGGTTGTCTTTTTTTTTTTCTATGCTTTTTAGACCCATATGCAGTGCTGGATGCCATAAAGATAGGGGCAGGAAGGGTAAAAAAGTGGACTATATCCAGATGAGCATGGATATGCGGTACAGTATGTGGCGCCACAGACACTTCTGCGGTGCCACACAGTGCATATGTAGGCATTCCTCATGCTGCTACTTTGCAGTGTGGGTGGTTTTCTTGACCCTGGGAGATCCTGGGGTCAAAAAAATCCCACATCAAAAAACAGTGGGGTAGTGCACGTGGCGGCATTGTGTGCCACCCAAAACAGAGCCTGGCCAGCTGGAGCTATACTCCAGCTGCCAGCCTTACCCGGCCTTACCTGGTGTCCTGGTAAGGCTTCTGGGACCAGCACAGTTTGAGCTGAGTTTGAATGAAATAGAATGTTCTTCAATTGCAGGGGTAAGCAATGAATGGGAACTGGACTACACCTAATGCCAGGTAAAACCATCTCACATCTGTGCATGAAGTTCTCTCTCTGGAAGAGCATCAGGGTCAATTTAGCTCTGTATACTGTACAAGTCTTTTAGTTTTACTGAAGAGAGAAAACAGCAACTGCTGCTTTATGCAGAAGCATTAGTGGACATTAGTAAAAGCTAATGCATCCTGATTCTGACCTAAGGAAATAAAATCCATTCCCTGTAGGATTTGCTGCTTCTCAGTGACCTTTTTCAGACCCAAGCAGTGATGTGCTCAACTAACGCTGAATGTGTCAATGTACTAAGGGCAGTAATAGGTAACAATTTAGAGAGGAAACTCAGTTTGACACAACACTTTTCTTCTGTTCCTTCAGAATGACAATTAAAAGATGATGAGAATAGATCTGTGGTTGTATGTTGCCCCCATTTCTAGATGCAATAAAAAAAAAAAACACTTGGATGTCAAATGCAACATATGAAAATTTGCTAAAAGCCCTCATAAAAAAACCAAACCAAAATGAAGCAAAAGTGCTGTTTGATTCTTTAAGTGAGAGAGAGAGAGAAATATATATATAGGGAATTGCTCCTGGGATTTCAGAAACCGAGAGCTTTTGCAAACTAAGCATGTTCCCATCAGTGTATTCATTGTAATGACTATATTTGTGTGAGGCATATTTCCTTCCTTTAAATGCAAAATCTTCAGTGAAAAAAAGAGAAAAAAGTTGACACTTATTTGGAATAAACTGGGTTCATGTTCTCTCTAGCCAAGCAATGTGGATAAGAGCATTCACAGTAGGATACTTGTTTTCAACTTTTAAAGCTGTTTCTTTTGGAATTTCCTTCTTAATTGATGACATCCCAGAACATTGCCTCTCACTCATGTCACACTTTAGTCCCTAATTTTTATGATGTTACAAAACCATGCATTCTGGCATATGTTAGTGAACTGGAAATATAAAGACATATATCACTTATGATGATAATTTTTACAGGGCAAATTGAGACATTTCTATTCCGAATGCTTTTCATGATCTGGTTTGTGGAATTGTTCAGTGAATAAAGAAGAGAAAAGATTGAGCTGTATACTTCATTAAAAAATTAGGGCATGGTCCATTCAGGAAATTATTCAAGTAATCTGGTTGATAAGTATTATTTATCATCTCAATCTGGATTTGACCCCTTTGTTATAATTCCCCTTTAACTTTTCCCTTTTGATAGGTCATGTCTGAGATACTGGGCATGTTTACATGAGCTGCCCACTGCACAGTGGCTACTGAGCAGTCATTTAGTAGTTGCATAGGCACACTTGCATAGGCAAGTACTAAATGACTGCGCAGTAACCAACGATACTGCACAGTAGCTCATTACTACTGCTCAGTAGCATTGTGTCATGGTTTGTGTCTAGTGATGCTACTATGCAGTAGTAACGAGCTACTGTGCAGTAAGCATCTTGTGTAGACCCAGCTACTGTGTACGACCCCACTATAGGAACAGGAGGAAAACATTTTGTATTATAGCAAAATGTTTTGCTCAATTGTTCATTGCAGATACGTTGAGGACCAAAGCGAGAGTCATTTGGTTGTTTTAATACCTACGTGAATCTTACCAAGTAAGATTTTATGCTTTTCTGTTGATCAACTGAGTTACCTGACTAAAGTGCAGGAGAGATTTTTGTAAATGAGCTTTTTATGAGAATAGAAATTGTCCTCCAGGGAATCACTGAAGTCTCCTTAGTCCTCCGTATGAAGTGGACACATTATGTGTCCAGAGAGGGGCACTCCTGTGCTTCAGTTGGGTAATTCAGAGTTAGTCACAAGCTGCACTTTGGGTTGTACACTAGGTGGAACAGAATTCTGTCAAGGACCATTTTTTGTTAGTACCACAACATACCTGAGATTATGGCAATATATACTGTAAGTGGGTCTCAAGGCACCTTTGGTCAGGCCTCCATGCCATTTTTAGAGATGTACGTCTCAAAACTGAGGGTAGAAATGCATGAAATAGAGTTGAGCAGAAGCATGTTCTTGTTAGATATATGAGGCTCAGGGTGCATGCTTTGTAGCTAGTTCTGGGATGTGGCAGCCAGATTTCCCCCCTGAACTTTTACCAATTGAATTTTCCCCACGGAGAGGCCCAGCTGACATATCTCAGAGTATAGTGATTGTAGGCTTTTCTTTGCTGATGCATCCTGCTTGTAAGAGAACAGAAAACTTGCAGCCTATCTGCATGCCATGTCATTATTCAGATTCAGAAAATTGGCTTCATTTATTCACCAAAGAGCAGCAGTGGAGGTTTTCACTCAGTTTATGCAGAGCAAGGCCTCTTACTCCTCTCTGTTTGCCTGCTACATAGCTTGTCCTTTTAGCCTTGTGTTTTTTAGCTTGCTCTTCAAACTATTAACAAAAATGTGGAATTTCCCAAACTCTCAGACTGTGTTTTTGCTTTTTAAAAAAGTCCTCAAATAGGGAATTCTTCTGACACTCCGTGTAAGTTATGCAGAAACCTTATCTTTCAGACATGCCTATGGTATTTCATAAAAGTCTGCACTGGGATCCTATCATATGCTTTGGGATATCACAATGCTTCACAGTACTTGGGAAAAGAAATGAAAAGCATCTGAAATTAGGTTGACTTGCAGAATAAGAATGTAATTCAATGAGTTAGAATTTCCCCGGGGGTTAATAGCTTACAATGAGGGCTGAATCAGGGGTGGGCAATTATTTGGGTCTGAGGGCTGCTTAGGGAGTTTTGGTGAGCTGTTTATATGCCTAAATGAACAGTTCAACTTATTTGAACAATTTGGTTTTTGTTTCCACCTGAGGTGCAATAGAATGACCCAGGCACATATATACCTGCTGGAAGTAAAGTATCCCAAAGACCTACAAGTTAAGGCATCTATTCAAGGAGCAAGAGTTATTGCCTCTAAGTTCCCCTCACCCAAAATGGGGCTGAACTTGTGTTTTTGCTTCCTAATAAAGGGCTCTAACCACCATAAAGTGGGTTATGCCTGCCTGATCTGTTATTCAGTGTTCCTCTTGCAGCTGGGAAATACTAGCAACTCTTTCTCAGAGATGGTCTATATACTGAGGCCAGCAATGCAGTAGCTGTAGTACAAACCACAAACCACGCTGTTTCTCATTTCAGAACTGCTTGTGAACTTTCTGACGATTGAAAATTGTATAGGTCAGGAAAGAGAGACCATGTGTGAAAAACTTGGTTTAGATTGTTCCCTCAAAGGAGTCCTAAGAATATAAAAAGTGCTGTAGTGTGTCAGACCACAGGTCTGTCTAGCCCAGTATCCTCTTCTGTCACAGTGGCAGAGTGGGGTTGCTAAGGGAAAGTATTTTTACGCAGGGCACATTCAGAATGATCTGACCATTACTCCTGCTCCCTACATCTTCCAGTCACACCGGCCATCTCTGCCTTCATTAGCTGTAGCTGAAATGAGTGTACTATATGCAATTTATCAAATCTACTTCCCTCCCCTAGTTTTTACTCCAAAGAGAAATGGACACTAGAAACACAAGAGCTTTGTTTATATCGGAGTATATGATACCACCCAGTTCTGCAAACCCTCACCCGTGCAGTTTTTACTCATTAATGCCACTGAAAAAGAAGGCACTAAGGGCTGGTCATTTCCAATTACCTCAGGAGTTACTCTCTTGTTGATTCATTCTGGACACAATTTCCAAAAGCATGCAAGTGACTAAGGAGCCTAATTCACATTTACACGAGTGACCTAGGGTCTTACAAGAAAATGGAATTTAGGCTCCTAACAACCCAACTTGCTTTCAAAAATGAGAGCTGCGTTCCTAAGTCACTTAGAGCTTTTGAAAATTTTACTCTCTGTGTGTTGGCTTCTCCACTGCTATGAAAAAAATGGTACTTACATCAGGGAGGTGTGGGGAAGTTAAATTAATGAATGAAGACTGAGTTTCTTGAATGGAAGGTGCTGTGGGATTCATTTATTATTTTGTATTTTAGAATAGCATATGGAACTGTGGCTATCTCACAAGAGAGAGAATTGCACCTGATTAAAATGAATCTACACTGCAGATTATTTGAAATGCTCCCCTTCTCTCATTTGGAAGGGGAATTACAGTGATATATATTCAGCAACCAAATTGGAGGAAGCTGGGAACTACTTAAGAATGTTGGGCAAATTGCTAGGTGACATTTTGACCTTAGACACTAATCTGATGCACAACTGCAAACCTTTCTGTATTCTAATTGAACCTCCAGTATCCTGACTCATGGTGCAAGTAATATGTGTTATGAAAATCAATCCATATATATGGGGAAACATAGACTGGTTTCCTGCCACCATTAATATTTTCACTAAAAAACCATTTTACTGGAACTAATATTCCTGAAAACATCACATTTTATTTAAAACAAGGCAATATTGTTATTGACAGAGCTGCTATGATAATGAGAACAATCAATTTTTTGTACTCCATTATGGTCACATTAGATTTATTTTGGAGTAAATCTGTCATTTCACTTACTCAGGATCTGTAGTTTTCACTTTTATTTTTTAAACTTTTCACAGACTTTCAATTTATTTTGCATCCAGTAGAAGTGAATAAAATAATAGAATTAAAAATGAAGAAGCGTTAAAAACTAGCCTTTTATTTCTGCAGGTCAATGAAGCTTCTTTTAGGAGAATCATACTTATAATCTGCAATAAGGGTAGTGGAAGAGTATACACTTCTGCTTGTGTAATATGAAAAGAATAGCAATTGAGATTCAGGGCAAACATTTCCTGAGAACTCTTAAAGAACCAAACTAAGTGGCCACATTTTGAACTGTTTAATCTTGTGATAAGTGGGAATGGGGAAATCTGGATGCTAACCTCTTTGTAAATATGTCCTTGATTATGGGTATCAGACACGAAAAATGTAGGTCTCAGGTTCCTCTAAACTTGGCCCACACCATAAAGAGTCTGAACAATAGAGTAAGTTAGGGTGGGCAAGCAAAGTCCCAGGATCGGGCACTGATTTAGAGGTGGGAACAGCATGGCCTCCTTCCCCCCCAAGAGTCTTCAAGAGGCACAACCCCACCCCCAGTAGTGTATCCAGGAGGGCAGGGGTTGGAATGATGCCCTCGTGGAGGTTCATAGATTCATAGATGCTAGGGTCGGAAGGGACCTGAACAGATCATCAAGTCCGACCCCCTGCATAGGCAGGAAAGAGGGCTGGGTTCAGATGACCCCAGCTAGATGCCTATCTAACCTCCTCTTGAAGACCCCCCAGGGCAGGGGAGAGCACCACCTCCTTTGGGAGCCCATTCCAGACCTTGGACACTCTAACTGTGAAGAAGTTCTTCCTAATGTCTAATCTAAATCTGCTGTCTGCTAGCTTGTGGCCATTATTTCTTGTAACCCCCGGGGGCGCCTTGGTGAATAAAACCTCACCAATTCCCTAAAACCTCACCAATTCCCTAATAATTTACTACTTCCTATCTGAGTTCTGCACATGCAGAATAGAACTAGGTACGTGGAATAAGCAGTCTTGTGAGCACCAGGAAGCAGGGGAGACATAGCCTTAGATCCCCATTATTTATTGTGCAGTAAAAAATCCATCAGCATGCCAAATCAGTCACAGATGCTAACCTCAGCCCTTTTTCTTTCAGCTCTCTCAGGAGATCCAGTGTGCTGTGGCAGATCACATTCAGTCTCTGGTGAAGTCAGAAAAAAGCCGCCAAGTGATGTGTGGGTCCAGCTTGCTGAGCGCTATCATAAACTCTTGTGAGGAAGCCCTGATCAATGACCGCAAACCATTACACCTTCCTCTCATTAGAATTTTTGAGAAGCTTGCATCACAGTCAATTGAGCCAGATGTACTCAGGTATGGGATGTGCATTTAAAGGACTTCGAGTGGTTTGTTGGTGTTTTGCTATACTAGGATGTTGATTTATTTCTTAACTTAATACTAGGGAATTTGAGATTCAGTTCAGCAAAATACTTAATCTTGTGCTTTAAGTCTCAGTTGGGACCACTAATGTCCTTGAAGTGTCACACATGTGCTTAAGTGATTTGTCGAAATAGGACAGTTCTGTACACTTTCATAGTGCCTTCAGACAATGGACTTAAAGCATCCTACAAGTGTTAATTACTGGTAATTAAGGAATATAAAAACATAATAATTGCCATGAGGGCTAGGGACAGACATTATACATAAACTGATTTAAGTGCCAGAAACTGGTTTAAACCTGTAGCAGAACAGATGTTCAGTGCAAATGGCTGAAGCTGGTTTGAGATAAATCTGGCTGAATGTAGCATCAGACTTAACTGATTTGGGTTAAACAGGTTTATTCAATGTCTGTCCCAGACCTCTTGCTGGTTTAAGTAAAATGAGAGTCCCCCAGCATCCCGGCATGCTCTCTGGACTGCACCGGGCATCTGCTCCACAGGACAGCTGGCCCCTCCCCTCTGCTCCCTGGTTGGAACTTGACAGAGACTACAGGCATCTGCTTGGCTTCCCCTTGCTCCTCCCCTCCCCTCCCATCTGCCTTATACAGACACTTCTCAGTGTTAGCTAGCAGACCACATGCTGGCTACAGTCCTTGCTGTTGCAGATGGGGCAAAGGCTGAATCAATGGGTAGCTGGTAATGTCCCTCTGTTGTTTTCTTAATGGACTGATAAACACTGAGTTAGGGGTGATAAATACTGTGTTATCAATTCCCTGATGGGCTGGGGGGAGCGGGGGTGTGGGGGCAGGGGTTTCCTAATCAGAACATCCTGCCAGGGCCTGGCCATGCCCCCGCCCCAGCTGAGCACTGTGAAAAAGAAGGGAGGGCTGCTCTAGCAGCCCTTAGCTTCTAGCCTGAGCCACTGCAGGCACGGGCCAGCATTTCCTGGGATGTCTTCACCGTTACAAACTGATTTAGTCTAGCCAGGTTAGATTAACCTGCAAAGATTGAATCAATTTAGGCTAAGGCTTTTTGAATGTCTGTCCCTAGCCTTACTGGGTCAGAGCATAAGTCCATCTTGCCCAGCATCCTATGTTGCACAATGGCAGAGACTGGATGCAGAAAGGGAGAGTGAACTGGATATGACCAGGGTCCTTTTCCTACTGTTCTTCTCTCATTTGCTGCCTCCAGTATTTAAGGTCTAGGAAATTCTGATTCAGAGGCTGTGTCCCTAACTCCTGTGCTCAATAGCTACTGATGCTCCTTTCCTCCCAAGAATTTGTCCAATCCCTTTTTGAATCTGACTAAAATGTCATCTTCCACAACATTTGGTTGCAATGAATTTCAAAATGTAAGAACATACTGTGTGCAAAAGAACTTCCTTTTGTTAGTTTTAAACTTACTACCTACTAGTTTCATTTTGTGACTTCTGGTTCTTATATTGTGAAAGATAATTATAATATAATAAAAGGCTTAGTACTTCCCTCTATCTGTTTGTAATGCTGGGGGCCAACTACACATGTGCCCTGGAGATGGTGAGTGGCAATTGGCTGAGCGGCCCCGCCCCCTCAGGCAGGGAGCCGGAGGTGGAGGGAGCCCTTAGGCTTTAAAAGTGTATTGACTTACTCTGGCTCCTGTCAAAGCTGATAGGAAACAGGGGCAGTAGGACCCAGGGGGAGCCTCAGCAGGACTGAGCAGGTCACCCCGACCTACCCCCAGCAATTGCACTCCCTGCCTGCCAGCACTGCTGGTGCCACATGGCCTGGCTGCATTGCAGGAGCAGGAAGCACGGAGCTGCCGGTAGGGGGTGTGTGTGTGTGTGTGTGTGTGTCTGGTATGGTGTGGGTAAGTGTGGGCGTGTCTTATGTGTGCAGCCATGGCCAGAGTGGGTAGGTGGGTGTGGGTGTGCCACCAGGAGCAGAGTGGTTGGGTGTGGTTGTGGACCCAGGGGCAGAGTGGATGGTTGTGTGGGTGTGGTTGTGCAGCCAGAGGTAGCATGGGTGGGTGCAGTTGTGGAGCCTGGGGCAGAGTGGGAGGGTGGGTGTGCAGCCAGGGGCTGCCTGGGTGGGTGAATGGGTGTGGGTGTGCAGTGGATGGCAGAGTGGGAGGGTGGGTGTGGTTGTGAGGCCAGGGGCAGAGTGGGTGGGTGGCTGTGGTTGTGGACCCCGTGGGAGGGTGGGCATGATTCTGGAGCTAGGGGCACTGTGGGGGGCGGGGGGTGAGTCTGGTTGTGAGGCCAAGGGCAGAGTGGGTGGGTGGGTGTGGGTGTGTGGCCAGGGACAGAGGAGGTGGGTGGGTGTGGATGTGTGGCCAGGAGCAGAGTGGGTGGGGGGGGCTGTGGACCCTGTGAGAAGTTGGGCCTGACGAGGGGCTGAGTGGGTGAGCGTGGTTGTGGACCCCGTGGGTGGGTGGGTGTGGTTCTGGAGCCAGGGGCACAGTGGGCGGGTGTGGTTGTGCAGCTAAGGGCAGGGTGGGTGGGTGGGTGGGTGTGGTTGTGAAGCCACGGGCAGAGTAGATGGGTGGGTGTAGGTGTGTGGCCAGGGGCAGAGTGGGTGAGGGTGTGTGTGTTCATAGGATTATTCCCGCACACACACCCCACAAATGCACCCTCACCCCCCTCGCGCTACCATACAAGCAGACCCCACCATCTATACCAGGTCACACAGGCCAACCCCCACCCCCTCCACACACACACACAGCCCCACACAAACCCCATACTGACCCACATCGTGTGTGGCCAGGGGCAGAGTGGGTGAGGGTGTGTGTGTTCATAGGATTATTCCCGCACACACACCCCACAAATGCACCCTCACCCCCCTCGCGCTACCATACAAGCAGACCCCACCATCTATACCAGGTCACACAGGCCAACCCCCACCCCCTCCACACACACACACAGCCCCACACAAACCCCATACTGACCCACATCCCACATATCCACGCACTCACACAGTCCCCGACAAACCTATACCCATCCCCCACAATATACAAGAGTAAAACTTCATTTTAAGCTATTGTGCAATCCCCTCTATGTGCACGACACAAACACATGTATATCGGGAAAAAAACCCATTGTTTGAAATCAGATTAATGAAGTAGATGTTTCCTTTTTGGAATTTAATGTGGTATTTTTTTGGTTCCAAGATGGCACAACCCCTTGCTGAATAGAGTACTTCCAGGGGCAAGGGGAGGGACTTCTGGTGGCAAAGGTCAGGGGTTGGGGGTGGGACTTCCGGTCACAAGATGGCAACTGGGGGGGAGGGGAGGGGAGGGGAGGGGCCCCTGCCAAGGGGCAGAGCTACCCACATAGCCTTCGACTGCTGGCCAAAACTCGGTAAGTGGCCCTCTTCCCAAAAGAACTGCCCGCCCCTGTTTTACATGGCCGGCCCAAAAGGGTGAGTGGTGGGGAGCATTAAGCTCTCCCTGAAACGCTTCATCATTCATGATAGGCAGTTGGCTAGTAAATAATAAATCCCTATTTACTTCCTCTTTGCCATTTGATATTTTGTAAGCCCTTATCATGTCCCCTCTCAAGCATCTCTTTTCTAAACTGAATAGGCCTAGCCTCATTAGTGTCTCATATGGAAGCCCGTCCATACTGCTAATCATTCTTGTTGCCCTTCTCTGTATCTTCTCTAGTTTTTCTATATCCTTTTAGAGGTGTGGGGACCAGAACTGGGCCCAGTATTCAAGATGTGGATGGATTATGGATTTATTAAAGGGAAATAATGATACTTTCTGTTTTGTTCACAATTCCCTTCTTAATAATTCCTGTCATTTTGCTGGCTGTTGAACACTGAGCTGATGTTTTTATGAAACTGTCCACATGAATGCCAGATCTCTTTCCTGTGTGGTAACAGCTAATGTACAGCCCATCATAGTGTAGGATAGTTTGAGTTTGTTTTGCCCTAGTGCATCACTTTGCACTTATCTGCCATTTAGTTGCTCATTCACTCAATCATGCCAGATTCTTCTGTAGTTCCTTGCAGTCTGCCTTGGTTTTTGCCACTTTGCTTAATTCATTGGCAAGATTTGGCCACCTTGCTACTCAACCCCTTTTCCAGATCATTTATGAATATGTTAAATAGCACTGGTCCTAACACAGATCCCTGGGGGACCCACTGTTTACTTGTTTCTATCTTGAAAATTAACCATTTATACTCGCTCTTTGCTTTCTATCTTTGAGCCAATTTCTAGTCCATGAATGGACATTCCCTATAATCCCATGACTACCTAATTTCGTTACATAGTTTCATAGTTTCGTAGTAGCTAGGGTCAGGAGGGATCATCTAGCCTGGCCCCCTGCCACAGGCAGAAATGAATGCTGGGTTCACAAGACCCCAGACAGGTGATCATCCAACCTCCTCTTGAATATGCCCAAGGTAGGGGCGAGGACCACTTCCCTGGGAAGTTGGTTCCAGATTTTGGCCACCCTAACTGTAAAATATTGCCTTCTGATCTCCACCCTAAACCTATTCTCCATCAGCTTATGACTATTGTTCCTTATCACCCCAGGTGGTGCTGGAGAGAAAGGAGCTCTGCCTGCTTGCTGTTGATCCCCCTTGATGAGCTTGTAGGCAGCCACCAGGTCCCCCCTCAGCCTCCTCTTGCTGAGGCTGAACAGGTTCTGTCCTTTAGTCTCTCCTCGTAGGGCCTGTCCTGCTGCCCTCTCACCAAGCGGGTGGCCCTCCTCTGAACCCTCTCCAGGCTGGCCACATCCCTTTGAAGTGCAGTGCCCAATACTGGATGCAGTACTCCAACTGTGGCCTGACCAAAGTC
>NW_005843479.1:22269-52586 GCF_000455745.1 Alligator sinensis
AAGGCAATCAAGTTGGTCTGGCAGGACCTGCCTTTGGTGAAGCCATGCTGATTGCCCCTGAGCATGATCTTCCCTGCAGGCCCCCCACAGATATGCTCCTTGATGATCCTGTCCAAGAGCTTCCTGAGCACCGAGGTGAGGCTTACAGGCCTATAATTACTTGGGTCCTCCTTCCTCCCCTTCTTAAAAATAGGGACCACATTAGCCAGTTTCCAATGCCCCGGCACCTGGCCAGATGACCACGAATGCTCATACAGCCGGACCAAGGGCTCCGTGATGGCCCCTGCCAGCTCCCTCAACACCCTTGGGTGGAGGGCATCTGGACCTGCAGATTTAAAAATGTCTAGCCCTTCCAGAAGATCCCTAACTACATCTATCCTGACTGAAGGCTTGATAGAGCTATCCCCAAGATTGTCCCTACCTCTGGTAGGTGGGATGTCCCGGTCCATGTTCAGGAAAACAGAGGCAAAGAAACTGTTAAAAATATCAGCTTTCTTGTCTGGCGTGGCCACCAGATTACCGTTTGTGTCTTGCAGGGGCCCTACGTTGCCTGGTGCCCTCTTCTTGCTCCCAATGTACTTGAAAATGGACTTTTTGTTGTCCTTAATCCTGGACGTTAGCCTGAGTTCCAGCTCTGCCTTGGCCTTCCTACTAACTCTCCTACACTCATGGGCCGAGGAGGAGTACTCCTCCTTGGTGACAGTTCCTCCCTTCCACTGGTTGTGCGCCTCCCTTTTAGTCCTCAGGCATTGCTGAATGCCCTTGCTGAGCCAAGGGGGTCTCTGAGCACTCTTACCCCCCTTGCTTCTCTCAGGGACTGTTATCCTTTGGGCCTGGAGGATCGTCCCCTTAAGGTACGACCATCCCTCGTGGGCTCCCATCTCCTCTACCTTCTGGGCCCTCAGTGCCTCCCCCACTAGTCTCCTAAGCTCATTGAAGTTGGCCCTTCTGAAGTCAAGGGCTTTATCCTTGGTGTGAGCCCTAGATGCCCTGCGTTGGATAGTGAAATCCAGCAGGTGATGATCGCTCCAGCAGGTGATGATCGCAAAGATCATCAGTTTGCTCAAGTTAAGAGCCTCTGATGGGGGACCTTATCAAAGGTGTTTTCAAAGTCCAGCTATACTATGTCAATTGGATCACCCCAGTATACCTGCTTATTGACCCCTTCAAAGAATTCCTAGTAGGTTGATGAGGCATGATTTACCATTGACAAAGCCATGTTGATTTCTCCCAAGAAAGTCATGCTCATCCATGTGCTGAACAATTTTTTTTTATTAGAGCCAGAGGAAGGAAAGGTCTGGATTGTTTTTCCCTGGTTTGCAGATGGGAAAAACTCAGGGATGACTGGTGCCTCCTGAGTCTGGGGGGGGCACAATTTGTGGGTGGGCCCGGGGGCAAGCCAAAAACCCCCTATCCACCCCCCCCCCCGGCCTGCGTGGCAAAAAAAACTGCCCTATCCTGAGCAGTGCCGAGTCAGAGGCCAATCTCAGGGGAGGCATGTGCCCACCTCATGCCCCCGCTAACAGTCACCTGTGGAAAAACTGATACACAGGGGGATTAAGTGATTTTTGTACAGTCACTCAGGGTCAATAACAGACCCACAAGTTGACCATACAGTCTTATTTCTCAGTCCCTTACTCCCATCATTAGATAAAATTGTCTTAATGCTAACAAAGGCCAACTTGGTATGAATATCAGGTTTTCATGTAGTCCAGGAATTTGTCCAGGTTTTCCAGTGGTATGTTGTTCAAAAGGCCAATACTTCTATAATTGATCTTGGGAAATATCTTGTCTTAGAAACACCTAATCTGAAGATACAATTGGTATCTCCACAGTACCATTTAAAATCAGTGCCCTCGTGATCAACATCTGTTTCAGATGAGATCTGTGGCATCAGTGATTTAAACATCTGCGTTATAACCCAATCTCATGCTGCTACACAGATAGGCTCTTCAGTAAAGCTGGTGAAAATATTTAATTTTGTTACCAAAAATAATAGAAAAGAACACAATTTATTTGAAATATCTTTTCAGGAATAATTTTAATTAAAAGTGAAAAGAGTTTTGCTTAAAATTTATTTTGGTTTCACTTTGTCCAAAGGGAAGAAAGTTTGAAAGTGGAGTATATAACAGTGCTGTTCAACCTTTCAGGCACCAAGACCAGATGAGTGCTGTGCAGGCAGTCCGCAGGTTGGATCCGGTGCGTGGTCCCAGGCCAATGTGCTGGATCTGGTCTCATGTACCATGTCTGGGGCTGAGAAGCAACATATTGGGCCAGGTCCTGGCATATATGCCAGGCCTGAACCTGAACGCCAGTCTGATCCAGCACATGGGATCTTGACATTTACCCTATGGGGAACTTTATTGGTCTAAAAGTTTAGTGGTAGGATGCAGTGGCAGTATTACTTGCTGCAGGGCTCCCAGAACATGGGTGGATGACTCAGGCCATGGGTTGTGCTTTGAGCACCACATGTATAAAATAGCATAAAATAAAGCAACATTATTTAAAAATGAAAATAACTTTTATACTTAAGAAAAAATTGACAATTTTAATTAAAAAAAACCCATGAAAAGTATTGATACTGTCAAAAAACTGTCTTTTATTGCTGTTCTGTTTTATTTTGCCTAGCTCTGCTTTTCAAATGGAGGGTTGTTTCACAAGATAAAATTTGGTGATATTGGGGCTGTGCTGTATTTGCACTGATGTCAGCATGCTGAAAAATTCTCCTTCTAAGAATATTTTCCTCTTTTTTGGTTTACACATTCCAGGAAGTTTCTCTGGCTTGAAGCCTCTCTGCCAGCAGTGTCAGGAGGCAGCACAAAGAGAATTCTGGTGCCATCAGGTCAAGAGGATGGTTTGGGTAAAGCAGCTTGGAATAAAAGTAAGGAAGAGTGTTGAGCATGTTGTCCATACTCAGGTGATGGTCTGTTCACATGTTAATGGGATGCTGCTTTAGGAGCTAGACAGAACACAGATATAGTGTTTGAGGACATTAGGCTCTAGGCCGGTTAAAGGAATGGGCCAGTGTCTGGGGAATGGCCAGAGGAAGAAGTGTGCAACAGCCACTGAGCTGTAGTTTATACTAGCACATTCAGTAGTTCTCCACAACCCAAAAAGGGGACTTCCTGGGCTGGAGCAGGGGGCATACCCGTTTCCTCTTACAGACCCCCATCTGTGCCTCCAGCCCCGATTCCCATTGTACTATAATGCTTTATTTTGCTTAGCTCCAAGGCAGCACCACCCCCTTCTGCTTGCATATGCCAAACTGGGAAATTTGGTGGTGCAGTTTCTCCAGGGGCATCTGTAGTGGCCACTTTTGAACACTCTGGAGCAGCTCCACCTCTGCATTTTGAAATTTGACATATATGTGTGGGGGCTGCTAGGAAGGCATGCTTGGGGGAATCCCTTCTGGGACACGCTGGGGACACAATGTAGACATACCCAGGGTATCCTGTCTTTTCTATGTTGGATACAAAGTTGAGAAGAAGACTGCTGAAAAAAGCCACTGTGTAGTAGTGCGCACCAAGTAATGCTGTGCATTGTTGTTGTAGGTTTAGAAGTAGTCACAATGGACAAAAGTGCAGTTCCTCCACCAGCCACCAACTCATCTTGGGTGCACAGGGGGTCTGCTACGGCTCTCCAAACAGCGATGAGTCTCATTTCCATGACGTCACCACGGAACTTCCAGCTGCACAACACTTCCTTGGCTCCATCCTTTGTGGAGTTCGACATGTCAGCAGAAGGCTACGGGTATCACTGCTCCTTCTTTTATTGCTGCTCTGCTGTGTTTTCAAGCTTCTGTTTTGGGCTAAAGAGAGTCCTTCAGCTCTTCTCTGAGCTGAACTTATGTCCCTATCCACACTCCACATGTGGCCTCAGCGGTGGTACACAACTCTGCCTGCCCACTGTCACTTCAGTGATAGCACAGAAAGTTTGAAGAGCTGTTGGATAAACTTTTGGGCATCTGGTATCCTTCCTCAGTTCTGAAAGGGAAGCAGACACAGGCTGATCTAAATTCAGCTCAGCCTGTGTCTGCTACTTCTTTAGATCTGAGGAAGGGCACCAGGGTTGCCTATACACATGCTCAGGGGTGGGGGGTTGAGAGGGGCATTTTTAATTAGAGCAGTTCCCTGGTTTAACTAAACCTCATTCAATGAGGTTTAGTTAAAGCACCTTGTGGCCATTTTTAAATGAGTGGGGGCTTAATACATGTGATGCTGCAGTGTTCTAATTAAAACGCCAACTGACATATGTATAGGCAGCCCTTATGTCTGAAAGCTGGTATAAAGCCTTATCTCTTGGACATTTCTTGGACCATCACAGCTACAACAACACTCCAACCCTACTATGAAAATTTGTTCATGTTCTTAAAATTTTCCATTTAGAGCCCTACTTTCCGAGAATCCAGTCCTACTGGATTGTGTTAATTGGGACATTTGCAGGTAAAATGAGTTCAGGACCAGGCTAGTGGAGGCCCATTAAGAAGTGTTTGAATTTCTGCTAAGCAGGTTTTTTGTCTTTTGTAGTTGTTTATTCCTCCCCACGCTTGCCACTGTTTTGGGCCCCAATACCGAACAATCCATCTCAGGAGGAGTTGGAAAAGGTAAGTGCCTTCTGTTTCATTTATGCCCCTCTGAGAACCTCAAGCATTCAGTGTTAGCCAGAGGTGGCCACAGACGGTCTTCCACCTCTGTGCTCAGACCCAGCTCTGAGCCTTTTTCTACTATGGACCAAGCTGCAACATGAGAGCCAGTTGTTAAAAGGATAAATGAATGTCCTACCTAGTGAATTTTGTTAAATTGCACAGTAGTATCCCAGGGGAAAAGAGACATTTAGAACCAGGCATCTCTTGAGACATTTAGAACCAGATAGGACAACATTATTGGAAATGTGGGTAGGAACCTTTGTCCCTCTCTGAACATCTGGATTTGGTAAATTAGAGAATGCTTATTTTCAGTTTTGGATCTGGATGCTTCTGTGAGATACTTTTCCAGTATTGTCTTGGATAAAGGGCTCATTACTGGAGCAGGGAAATAGGATTTGAAGCACTTATAGATTTCATGGTTGTTTCTTCCACAAACATGCCTTGGAACTTCTGAACTTCTGCAGTGAGACTGGACCAATATTCTTTGAGTTTTTCAGATAAAAAAGGCAAGGTCTTGCTGGGAATGGGGGAACCAGAGCCCTTATATCAATTTTGTTTCTTGACCACAGGTGCCCGATTGTTTCCTCCTCTTGGTGGCTTGACTTTCTCCTCCTGGTTCCTGGTCAGCAGGTTTGGTTTGGCATATGATACCCACCCAATCCGGTTCCTTAGTGTGGTGCGACATATGTCAAGGACAGAGCAGGAGTTTGTCTGTTTTTCAGTGAGCTTTTCTCCCCAAAACCGTTCCTTAATCATCTCTACAGAGGAAACGGCGTTCCAGCCATTGGGTAAGGTGTTCCTCAGCCATTCTGTGGTCCCTACAGGGTCTCAATCATTTGGAGAAAAAAGTAGAGGTTCTAAAGATTGAATTTCCACTTTGATTTGAAAAGGAAATTGCAGCCTCTTTTTCTGCAAAGAACCTTGGGAATTGAGAGCTACTATGAACTAGTTGCTGTGGTCTAAAACAGTGGTCCTAAGCTGAGGTGCTGTGACACACTGGGGTGTCGTAAGATCCTTTTAAGGGTTTTGCCCTCCCAGTGCCACCGAGTGGAACTGCCCTGTTGCACCTCTGTTACTGGGAGACACCATGTGGGGCCAGACTGGGAGGTGGCTGTGGCAGGAAGGGGCACTCTGCTGCAGCCTGCCCCGATGAATGCTTGCCATGAGGCTGCTGCTGGTCTGCCTAACAGCCCATACTGGCAATGCTACCACTGCAGACAAGATAAAGTAAGTGTCCTCACTGCCCCTGTTTCCTGGTGGGTGAGGGGTGCCTGGTGGGCTTCATGCATCAAGACAAAGGGTGCGGGGGGTATGTCTCCCTTGCATGCAGAAAAGGAGCAGCTCCATTTGCCTGCATCCACAGAGGGTGCTGCTAAATTCAGAAAAAGTTATGGAGCAGTTCCTTGAGTCAAAAATGTGGAAAACTTTTGCTCTTAAGGGACAAATAGGGAGAAGGTAAGGGAGATGAAAGACCTCTTCTCCTGTTGTGCTCCCCCTCCTATAACTTATTGTCTCTCTATTGTGGGGTTTCATGCTGCCACCTAGTAACACAGTATCTTAGCATCTTATATGTCATCTGAATAGCAATAACTGGATAGGCGAGTGTCCCTCAGAATGAGGTAACTACCTACTGCTGTGGAACTGGAATGTCTGGTTTGTGTGTTAGCTCCAGCTCAGCCCTGGTATAGGAGGTGGGAGAGGGGCATGCTCAGAGTGCAAATCACTCCTTGGGATTGTCATATGGGCTGGGATTACTAGCTGGAATATGTCATATGGGCTAGGGAAACTTGGCATGTGCCCCAATCAGTGATATTTCCCAGATCCCCAAGGCAGTCCTGCAGAGTGGACTAAAACAGTCTGCTTTGTGAGATGATATAGCAAGTGGGGTAGGTAGGGGATTACTGCTGTCCAACACTCAGGGTTCTGTCACATGTGATACTTAGGATGTGTTAACTACCTTAATACATGAGTAGCTGCACATTCAAACAGTAAAACGTGCTAAGTGCACTCATACAATAAAGTTAGCCCTTTTTGTAGAAGGAGTATCTATCTGATGGTAATCAGTAATGTATTCAACTATCATTGTACCTCTCAACCGAGTTAATACAAGCATGGAAGTACTACAACCCCTTTTCCCAGTTCCTGTACCAGAGCTGGTGCAGAGGCCAAGCACACTATACTTCACCAGCTGGAATATCCTAAAACCTGGAGAATTATCACCTGCCCAGCTCTGATTGATGGGAGCTCACACGAAAATTTATATCGATTCTGTTTGGTGTTCCATTTATAGTCTTTGTACATAATTTTTAGAGCTGTTCTTGCAGAACAGCAGCACTAATTGCAATTGGTAGCACTCTGTGTTGTTTGGAGTGAAACGTCATTGCAAATGAAATGTGTATTTTGTGTATTTACAGTATCTGTATTCCTCTCCTCAATTTGCTAGAAAAGCACTGAGCAACACTTTGAATATATGGCATGTGAATAGCCTCTTGTTAGCCAGATCCTGTCTCAGATCCAAGTCTCAGGTCTTGATGACAGAACTCCAGTATTTTAGTGTGTGTGTATATTTATTCATCCCTTCCCTTTCCTAGCAAACTTTAAGAGAAATGTCCCAGCCTTACTTCTGGCTCTTCTGCTCAATCCATATACAGCATTGTGCAAGTTGCATCAATTTTCTATGCCTCAATTTTATTATTAATTGTGTTCCATAGTCAGTGTGGTCTGGTGAATGCAATGTTGACTGGGAGTCTGCAAATGTGCTCTGTTCCTAGCTTTGATACTGGTCCACTGGGTGACCTTGACAAGTCACTTTTATGGCTCAGTTTCCCATAGAGAAAGGGGAAAATGATACTGTGAAATGGGGAAAATGATATTGACATCTATTTTTTATTTTAAAAAAGTCTTGAACTCTACAAATGAAAAGATTTCACTATTATTATTATTACCACCATTAATTGCCAAAGGCACCTGTCAGAATTGAGGTCCAGTGATGCCAGGTCTTGGGTAAACACACAATAAGAGGCAGCCCCTGATTTTTCTGACAGCCCCTGTTTTGGTTTTTGCAGACATCATGGAACCTGAAGGTGAAGTCCCAGCTCCCTCTGTGGTCCCAGTGCAAGTCCAGTTTGGCTGTGGCAAACTGCTAGTCACCGGGCAATGGCATCACCTTGTAGTGACCGTTGCTAAGGAAATGAAGAGGAACTGCATTGTATCAGCTTATATAAATGGACAGATGCTTGGCTCTGCTAAGGTAAATATTCTTGACAGGTGATTGTTTGAATTTTCTTGTTTTGGTTGCTCCAGCTAGGAAACTCCATGTGCTTTGTATGCTCTCCATATACACCGGCGGGTATGGTATTAAACTAAAGTTGGCAATTGCCTGAATACTTAGACACTTTGGGCCTGGCTAGACAATGCATTTACATTGATATAATCAGTAATATGCCAGCATATTCAAGTAGCAAATATGATGCATCCCCTTTAACCAAAATGGGAGAGAATTTTCCCTCAAAGAATCAAGGGTAAAACTGCACTGGTATAATTTATACTGGTTTAGGCTTAGTCTGTCTGCACCTATGCCACAATAGCAGTTTAAGGCCAATTCATCTTTACCTACTCCCTGCCACCTAGCAGTCAGGCACAGTTATAACCACCTACTGAATAGTGGCTGCATGTGTGTCTATTCCTTATCCTGTTGCAATTTTCAGTGAAGTACAAAACTGTTGTAAATTACTCTGGGAGCTGTGTTCATCTGTCCAGGACCTTAGGATATCCCTGCATTGCAGTTTGAATGAGCATACTACACCCAAATTAGCTGTACATTGGTGTGTTTGGGTACTGAAATCAGTGTAGTCACAACAACGTGGGGTTCAATGCCAAGTCCACAAAATCCTCCCAAGAACTTAGCCAGATATTTAGGCACCTAGTCCATGCTGAGCCCTGTGCTGCTTTGACTACTGTGTTAGCAGCACCCATGCTAGGTAGCATAAAGCTGCCAGGGGTATGGTATGGTCTGCAGCCACATTTTTGGATTACAGTGTAGATGTACCCTTAGGTCCAGATTTTTAAAAAATGTGCAGTGATTTTTGGGTGTAAAATGTGAGAAATCTTAAAAAGAGTGGACAATCTTTGGGACTGTTGAGCACCTGAGCTTTGAAAATCCAGTTCCTCAAGTGCTGAGGTTATCAAATCTCTTCACCAGTGATTTCCATTCATCCTCTGCCTGCTTCTCCCAGTGAAACAGTCTGCTATGGTGTCAGATTACTCAAAAGGAGGTTTACAAACTTCCCAAGTACTAATTCTCGTAATTTCATTGCAAGACTTGCAGTGCTTAGTGTTTTTAATAGGTCACCACTTCCTGGAGTCTTGATGTTATATTAGAATCTTGGCTTTTAATTTAAAAAAGTAAGTTCTCTTTCTATTAATTGTCCACAGAGTCATTCTCACTTGTGGGTCTCTCTCGCATCTTGGGTCCTCAATTCAAGACTTTGCCTTAGCAGTATTGGGAGGGTGTCCTCTAGCTCTTGCTCTCATGCCCCATGCTAAAAGGGCAAAAGGCAGTACACTGTTCCTATTTCTCAGTTATTCTCAACCACTATGAAAGACAGAGCGCTGGTGAGACTCTGAGCAGCTTAGGTCTAATGGAGCAAAGCAGATACACAGGTAGTAAGAAACCTTCTTTAAATCGTAAGGTTCCCCCCACTCCCTTTTTACTCAGTTTGTATGCTTCTGCTTCACCATCCTAGGAAGAAAAGCTGAGAATTTTCCCTCAAGTGGTGGGTTTTAAAAAACACCACTTCAATTTAGGGCTGATTAAAACCCCATGTCATGCACACACCCTGCTGACTTACCTGCCTCTCCCACGAGGAGAGGAGGGCAAGCTGCTGATGGGCGGAGTGGCCCCTGGGCTGCAAGGGAGGCTGGTGCTTCTTTCTGCGGCAGCGGTGGCTCCCCCCCGAGGTGGCACCTGTCCACAGGCACCTGGCTCAGGTGGTCCCGGGGGGCACTGCAGCCGTGGAGGGAAGCACCGGGCCCCCGAGCAGCTCAGTCAGGCAGACAGGCAGGCTCCAGGGCGGGGGAAAGCAAGAGATCAGGATCGCTGCTTTTCTTGGGTGGAGCCTGTCTTCCCGGGCTGCTGCCAGGCTGACTGCAGGGCTTCCTGCAGAGCCATGTTGCTGCACAGAGCCCGGTGCTTTGCTTTGCAGCTGTAGGGGCAGCAAACTAAAACTCCTTGAAGGAGTTTTAGTTTGCTGTGCCCCAAGACATTTAAGGTGCATTATGCCACAGAGTTTCCTATAGCGGCTGGAATTAATGCGCAATATGCCGCTGACGTGTGCAGACACTGACACCATTAAAGTGGTGCAAAAGCATTTAACCTGTTTTAAAGTGTCGTGTGCACACACCTGTCATTTTGTCTACACATGTCCCTTCATCCTCTTGCACCCAAGCAGTGTTTCACCTCTGTGCTAAGTCTGAAGCTTCCTGAGACCTTAAAAGATGTCTGTCCTTCGTAGGGTAGTTTCCTCATGTCTTTCTCTTTGGTACTTGCTGACCTCAGTGTAAGAACCCATGGCTGATACACTATCAAGTTCTGCACATCCTTCTCTTTCTCAAATGAAGAATATTTTCCTGTTCTATTCAGCACTGTCTCCTGACATGCTATCACCCAGCCCATTGGCACAGCTTCTGTAGGTACCCAGCTTAGAATTGGCATTGGCAGAGTATCATTCTTATAATGATGTTAGTTACCTTAGTTGTTTCACCCCTAGTATACTTGAGCCCACTCTGTAGTCCCAAGGCAGAGACATTTTCATAGGAGCTACTCTGAATTCTGTGAAAATGAAGGCTTACCTCCTGGAGGATTGATTCCAGTTGCCAACAGAGCTCATCCCTTGAGTCAGGAAGAATCCTATGAAGATAGTAAGATCTTGCTTGTCCATCCATATGCACGTAGCCTCTTGCAACTTTGTGACACCTCATGTTAGACTTCACTTTAGGGGCTTGCAAGCTGCGATGTATGAAATTTACTTTCCAGTGGCTCCTTGGACAAAATTATCACACTTCCAATCTAGGCACTGTCTTCCCTCATATGGGCCCATGCTGAGGAATGCTGTTCACCTTTCTCCACCTGTTTGTTAATATAGTGATGAATATGTCTCTCTGAGGGTACAAAACACATTCCAGTGATCACCAGGTGCAGGGACTCTGGTTGCTGGAGGAGATGAGCCTTTATATCAATGTATTAGAACTTGGAGTAGTGCTGAGAGTTTGTACAGTCAAAGATAACATGTCCAGATGAAGGCAGATAACACCTTTGTCATATTTTATATCAACAGGTAGGGCAGAATGAGATTCTTTCTCATATGCAGGTGGACACTCCATTTGCTATTTGTTTCAGGACTCCAATGGCCACCTCCAGGTATATATGGACATTGGCTTGGAGTTACCTACAAGAGCAAATGTGTCTGTATACTGTTACTCAAAAGAGAAAATGAACCTACTTGTCAGTAGCTGGAGTGTTTTGAGATGTGATGTCCCAACATTCAAATTCTGACTGCATTCTTCTTTTCCTTGGAGTCAAATGCAAGAGAGGACTCTGTAGCTGAGAGGAAACCGAGGAGCGGGACGTGTGTTCTGTCTTTTATTCACTCAACACGAGGTGGGAAGGAAGATAGGGCCAGTGTGTGCCATATGGGTACTGCTAAGACAAAAAATATCTGGTCCAGGGGTTGGGGGCTGAGTCACACCCACAAGGGAGACTGTTTATGTGGACACTACATTTCAAAGAATTCCACGTACTGGTTATTGCAGTGTAAGAGTAATGTTGTAGCTGCGATGGTCCAGAAATTAGGTGTGATGCAAGGATTTATCCCAGCTTTATCCCAATACATAGCTGGTCCAATAAAAGATATCACCCTAAGAAGGTCTTGCCTTTCACACACTTAATGGTAAGTAATTTCCTTTTTTCTAGATTGCTTGATTGTGAGACAAATTTTCGAAAAGTGACCCAAACACACCCCAAAAACAGATACTATAGGCAAATAAAGAAAGCCTTAAATTTGTTATGTTTTTCACTTCATGCTTTTTAGTCACTTCAAGATGCACATTTGATTTTTGAGTTTTTCAGGCTGGCAGTATGGAAAATGAAAATCATTTCTAATGCAGACCCTTTGAACTGTCATGTAGTCCTCCTAACTTTGGTTTCTTCTTAAATTTTAAATCAGTTGTAATGCATGTGAAGTGCTCTGAGTTATGCTTGCAAAAGCAATCTGTTCACTTCCAAATATTTTTTCCCAATACTATCAGTCTCTTTAATGCCTTGTGGGACCTATATCTATTCCATGAATGAAGGCAAATTAAATTAAGATTTCATTCAGATGAGACTGGAAGTCATCAATAAAACTTGAACACTGAAATTGATTACAGAATTCACAGCAAATGTGTTTATCATATAGTGAAACAACCCATAATAAATAAAACAAGCATTTAGTAAATAAAAATCGTCCCAGTCATTGTCTCTTATGTAAGAAAATGCTGTAGGATTTTTTTCTTGACACAGGAAGGGAAGTGGAAAGCACCGGGGCAAAGGATGCATCTAGGAGTAGCATTTCAGGAATGCAGAACCTGTATTCCATCCAATCCAGTCCCATGTCCAGTGACAAGACCCCACCAAGGACCTCCTGGTCAACCTCCTTCTAGCTCTGGCCAAACTTGCCATCTACCAGACCAGAAAGGAAGCTCTGGCTGTGAGAAACCCAGGCAATTGTGGGGCCTTTTTCCTGTCACTCCTCCACTCATGTCTCTGTGCAGAGTTTTACTAGGTGGTGTCCACAGGGTCTTTGGCCTTGTTTGAGAGGCAGTGAGCACTAATTGGTGTGTTCTGCTTGGTGGTCTTCTTCAGAATCCTTGTTATGGTCCTGTGACGATCACACCCATCCGTTTCCTCTTTTGTTGTCGCAAGGAATCACTTGTCATGTACCTAGTGGCCTCCCTAACTGAGGGAGGCTTATCGTTTTCTTGGTGGGCTAGACCCATCACTCCCTATATAACACTCCCTACATACTGTCCAGTGACTAGAGCCAGTTGCTTCAGGACAAGGTGCAAGAATCCCACAACAGGCCAAGGGGGAGGGAGGAGAAGGGAGATCTACCCCATGAATGTCTCATCCCTGTTTCATTACAGGGATGAGACATTCATATATATATATATGCAGGGCAACATATCTCTTCCAAATTTAATGTAAACATATTTTCTATTATAATTTAAGACATTTTTCAGAAATAGCAGGCTGAAGTTTGGAGCCTAAATCTGTATTTCTTCAATTGGTAGCTGTATTTTTCAAAATGTTGTGCTCCCATTGAAATCAACTGCAGTGGCTCAGTGCTCTGCACTTTTCAGAAGATGACTTTTACATTTAGGCTTTTGTTTTTAGAATTCCATAGAGCAGTATCTTTTCCATAGTTAAGCATGCAGCTGGATTCACATTATAAATCTGAGCCCCTCTTAAAAAAAATTTTTTTAAAAGGAAGGGAATTAAAAAAAAAAAGGCGGGAGCGGGGGAAGGGGGAGAAGGGCATGGAAGATTAAGCCCAGGGTCACAGTAGAATTCATTTATACTACATTTGAAATGAACTGGACATGGAGTTCTTTAGATAGGAACTTGGGTGGGTGGGAATTAAAAAAAATGCTTAATTGAGTTAGGTACTTTTGAAAATTTCATCCCTTTAACGTAGGAATAGCACCTGTGCTAGGAATTAGACTAGGTGACCCTTGAGGTCTCTTCTAAGGCTTTGATTCTAAGACATTCCAGACAGATGCCTTTCCACCTTCTTCTTGAAAATTTCCATGAAGGAAATTCCCTAACTTCCCCAGGCAGCTTTTTCTGTTGTCCTGCTGCTCTTACATCCTGGTCATATTCCTGACACAGTCCCTGTTTACTAGATTTCCTAGTAACTAGCCACAAAGCTGATTTAATTAAAATTAAATTAAAAAAAAGATGGGCTATTAAATGGCAGGCAACGGTCCTGAAAATTCGTTCACATGACCTTGCATTAAGCCCTGTCTGAAGTCTTTAGGGGTGCAGGGATCTGGCCATATCGAGTAAACTGTGGGATTGGAACTTTAGTTACAGTGTAACAGGTTAGTGCTGATGGTGGGATTATCAAAGGTCGCTAAGTGAGAGAGAAGCCCAAATTCCATTTTTAAACAGCACTATTGCAACTATATCAAATACTTGTATGATAAAGCAGCAGTAGGAAAATATTTAACCTAGATTTTGCCTCTGATGCTATTTAGCATCTGTGAATAGAGAGGTGATTTTGTGGCACATCTACAAAAAGGGAGTAAGATGCTCTTCAAAAGCTGCATTTACATGAGATGCTGACTATACAGTCATTACCACACAGCATACTTGTATAAACAAGTACTAAATGACTGGGCAGTAACCTGCATTACTGCACAGTAGCTCTGTCAAATGGCTTTTTCGTGATGCTGATTGCACAGTAGCCTGAGACTACTGCACAGTAGCATTGCCTTATGGTTGCTGCTGCACGATGCTACTGTGCAGTAGTCCAAGACTACAAGCACAAGAGCACATTTTGGGCACCACTTTCCCTGCTAGAGATCTACTTCTTATCTAGTTCTGGTGAGGACATGCGGACAGTCATTCAGTTAAATAACTAGTTTTAGGGCAGAATGCTATTTGACCTAATGGGCAATCAAATGGCACCTTGCAACCAACTCTGGATTATCCAATTGAAGGGTAGGAGTGATTTTGTTTAGTAGAGTGGTACTATCACTTCCTGTCATTGGATTTGCACAAGGAATGAACTGGGTCCAGAATGTTTGTGTAATAGGAAAGCTTGCTCCTGTTAATTTTAGTCTTTACATAACTGGGATTTTCACAAAGTAAGGACTAGAACTTGCAAAGTGATGGGTGCCATTAGCATCTGTTGATTTCAGTAGAAGAGGGCAGTCAGCACCTTGCGAGGAGGAGTCAATAAGCTCCCAGACACAACTGCTTCAAGAAGAGAACCTCTCTGTTACAGATGCAGTACCTACAACCCTTACCTGGTGGCTGTATTTCCATGGAATCATCATCCTTTGTCGATGTTTATGGATACATAGCGACCCCACAGGTTTGGAAACAGAAGTCCTCCTTGACCTGGCGCCTTGGCCCTACCTACTTGCTTGATGAGCCAGTCTCTCTGGAAACTCTTGAGGTTATTAACAAGCTTGGCCCAAGATACTGCAGTAGTTTCCAAGCAGTGCAGCTTCAAGGTACGTGATGGCTCAGGTCTGCAACATTATGCATCTGTCATGGTTGTGTTTTACTGTGTTACTAATATATATTATTAATATTTCAGTTATGTCCCATTTTGTTGGACACCATCCAGGCATGCAGCTAGAGGCTGTCCCTACCATGAAAACTGCATAGCCTTATAGGGCAGACCAAGGATATGAGAAACCAAGTAATAGTGTCCTCATTTTATAGGTGGGAACTGAGGCAAGGAGGTGTATGTCCTTCAGGAGTTAGATTCCTAGGTGCTTTTGAAACTCTCCCTTGATATCTATCTGCACCTTAGGTAACTAAAGACCTTTAAGGACTTGTTCCTGAGTAGGTAGCCCAAGGGTCACAGGGAATCTATGGCAAAGCCAACACTGAAACCCTGATCTCTTGAGTCCCAACATAGTGATTTAATCACAAGACCAATTGTCTTTATTTTATGTGGATATCAAGTTATTGATGAAAGCTGAAATCTCCATGGGGTAGACATTAAGGAAGAATCTTAGTACCCAGAGGGTGCATTTACACATGCAATTAATGTGAAGCAATAAACTCTGGAGTACTTTGAGCCAGAGTAAACTACTCCTGGTGCAATGTCTACGTATGTGCCTGGCACATGCGTTTACTTGAAGTAAATTACCCTGCTGTGAGACAGTACTATCATACACCAGTGTAAATTAGTTCACTGTGGCCTAATGCCATCGCATGTGCCGATGATAATACTTTAGAGCTAATTAGTCTACTTCACAATAAAGTGCATATGTAGATGTGACCAGATAATACATATTTATGGTGCTACTCAAAGTGTAGCAGAAAAGAAAACAGACATATACTTCACTGCAGAGGACTTTGGGGTAGTGCAATACAGGGTGGGAGAAAGAGTGAGAGAGAAGAAGGGAAAACTACATTCCATTCCATTTAATGAAGAAGCTTTTTAACTAAAGCATACTGTTAGCTTCAATTATTAAACAGCCAGAGAAAGCATCTCCAGTACATTTTATTTATTGATTACTGCTTGTTCAACAAACAAGCCCATCTACCTCTGAATTAGGTGATGAGGGGTGGACATGGTGGGGGCGGGGGTCATCTCCCACTTGGAAAGAGTAAATGAAATCCATCTGCTGAGGCTGCAACCTAAAGCAAAAGGGCTAGGGCCAGCTGAAAGTTTTCTATCCAAACTTGAAAACTTGGGGTCTTTGCTAAATGAAAATTGGCATGTGACATGTCTGTTTGCTATTTGAAAAGCTTTGGCTTTTCAAAGAAAAACAGGATGCCTGGTTTTGAAATACTGCTATAGTGCCTTGCAGAAGTTATATTTCAGGTATCTCATGTCAGTGTCTCCTGCCTGTCCTGGAATCCCCAGCTGACCTTTCTTTCCTGCGATGTGCTCCGGTTATCTGTTTACAGCAGGATAGCAGCCACTGTAGAGTACTAACCACTGCTTTATGTTCAGTAACCTGCATTGGCTTTCTGGGACAAGGCTTGAGAAACCATAGAGAAAGTAGTATAAACACACTGGGGTAAACCATCCCCTGCCTGTCATCATGTGGATATAGGAAGGTCTTGTTAATGTGGCTCAACTATTCGCTTGTTGTATGTGTGCAGACAAAAGTTCACCCTTTGATAGCAATTAGCTAACAACAGGCACCTCCTTCCTGTGTCTGTGGCTATGGACTCGTCACTTCATGGAAATACTAGGAGGTTATATGAGCTGCATAGAACAGTATCTAATGGAGACAGCTGAGCACATCCTTAAGTAACACACTTGCTGGAATGTTGCTGTCACTGGGTTGCAAAGGTTTAAGGTCCAGGTTCAGTTCTAGTTAACCTATAGCTGGGCCCTTTCTTTTTAAAATAATTGCCCCTAATTGTCATTCATCTGTGTGTCTTATTCTCATGCACTGAGAATTCATAACTCTTTTGAGGTTTAAAGGCTTTCTCATTTTAGGTGAGGATCAGTCCAGCCAACCTCATGTCGTGGCCTTGATGGCAGAAGAGAAAGTTTCATTTGGGATCAATGCTGTGTGTTCTTCCATCACAACAATCCAAGATATAAAGTGCTGCTACAATGAAGTGGATGGCCGGCTGATTGCCAAAGAGGTTGCTTACTCTCTTTTCCAACTAATTGCCAATCCATAAGACCATGCACTTGGTACACCATGAGCAAGTGTATACCCAATGCCCTACAATGGACTCAACTTCTGTAGTTCCATCCCTCTGATGGGAAACACTTTAATGCAGCAAGGACAATTCACCCCAGAATGGATGAGCCACACCCTACCCTTGGAACTCCAGTTGGGGCTCCAAGGGTTCTGTGAGCCATATTTTGCTTTCTGTGCCTAAGGCCTCGGCAGACATTACACTTAAGATTTGGTTAACTAGTTAACTGCTTCTTGAAATAGTTACCCAGCCACATGTTCATGCAATTAATAGCATGATTCAATGGGAAATAAGCCACAACATTATTCCACAAAACATGTAATAATTTTGTGGCTGGTTTCGATCACACCTTATATTGCAGTGGTTCTCAACCTTTTTCACACTGGGAACCATTTGCAAAGATCAATGGCTTGTCCCGACCAACACCCCCCTGGCCCTGCCAATGCCTGACCCACAATGCCCCGTCCTCCCTGCCTTGCCACAGTCTTGGCATCCGGCCACCTTCCCCCAGTGCCAACAGGCACCTGCCTCCCCATCCTCTCTGTATGTGTGTGTGCACATGCACACATGCATGCACACACAGATGTGCACACACACACACCAACAGTTCCCAAGCCTTGGCCCTCCAACCCCTGTTCCCCATACCTTCATCCAGCTGCAGGGGCTGCTCCCATGACCTTGCATTCTGGCTGTGCCCCAAGCAGCCACTTGCAGGCTGGAATGCTGCTAGCCCGCAAGGGGAAATGTGCACTTCTGTGCATTTTTCTGGCACTTGTTTACAACTGTTTGAAATATTCTTGTGACCCATTTTTGGATCGTGACCCATGGGTTGAGAAACATTGTTATATTGATCATGTGGCAGGGTCCCAACCATGCAGCCTGATACAAGCTGCATGGTAGAATCTGGGACATGCCCCAGCAGGGTCCTGAGGCTCAGAACCACAATCAGCTGATTATTGGTCCCAGTCCTGGAAACCATCTCCAGTGCTGTCCCAAAGCTGAGATCAACAAGTCAGCTGATAGGTGGTCCCAGTCCTGGGACTGCATCAGAATGACTGCATCAGTGTGGCATTCCAGTGAATTCCCAGGGCTGGGACTGCCAATCAGTTGATTGTTCACTTGGTACCTGACTTTCTACTTTCTGGTTCAGAAGGAGCTGGGGATCATGATCCCACGTGCACCATGCACTGGCAAGTAGTAGTGGTGCAATTTGTTAGAATCAGGAAACAGATTCCATCACACCATTAAGTGATCATGTGGTAGGAGACTAAATGGCACATATGTGGCAACATAACCATAGTTTTTGACATTTCCACACAGTACGTGATCCTATTTTGCCTTCTGCTTGTGTCTGACTGAGGGTGAAGGAGGCCCTTCCCATCTTTAGTCTAGTAATTAGGGCACTTGACAAAAGCTGAGTCCCCATCTACACATATTTCCAAAACCTCTGCCAGTGCAGTACCTGCTGCATATACAACAAGTAGTGTGTGTGTGTGTGTGTGTGTGTGTGTGTGTGTGTGTGTGTGTGATGGGGGTACATGAGGGCATTGGGGATGGATGACCCATTATGACTCTTAATTTCCTTGGATCACTTTTGGGCATGTCTACATGTGCGATTAACTGTGGGGTTTACTCTAGAGTAAACCCACCCCAGGCAGCTATCTATACATGTGGGGATATGGGAACAGATTTGCTGTTCCTGGCAGCAGTCTGCTCCCACACCCTCCTGTCCCACACCCCCCTCCTGCAGCAGCCAGGGGGAGCTCTAGGCCTCCCCTGGGTGCTAGCACAGGGGCTGGCAGGGAGCACAAGGCCAGGAGACAGCTGTCTCATGGTGAGGGCTGGGAGATTGCCCCTGCCTCCAGGAGCTGCCTGCTGCCAGGGCGGGCTCTGCCACCAGAGCCATGGCCAGGACAACGTCCCTCTGTCCCAGCATCAGGGAGTTCTGCAATTGTGATCGGTGGCTAGATGCTTTATGCTGCCAGGGCAGGGGGACATTGTCCCTGCCCAGGCTCTGGTGGTGGAGCCTGCCCCAGCAGTAGGCAACTCCCAGGGGCAAGGAGCAATCTTCTGTCTCCTGCTGCCCAGCTGACCAGGAGCAAATATGCTGCTGCTTGGCTATCTACACATGCCGTACTATGCAGTAACTAATCTCAAGTAAATTTGCTACTTGCATTTCCAGGTAGCAAATTTACTCGTGATTAGAGCAAATTACTGCACAGTGAGTGTCTGCATGGGTAGATGGTGACACTGCACAGAATTTGTGCTAATCTCGAGTAAAGCATCTCGTGTAGACACGCCCTTTGAGAACATGTCTGTGCTTGCAAGGAGAAATAGTTTGACAATACCAAAGCAAAAAACCAAAAAAAGATAGAGCCCCAAACAAATAAAACACCTGATTATTTGCTTCCTACTCACTTTCTAACAATTTCTTCATAGGAAGTCTTTTTCGTCTATTTCAGATGGGGATCATGTCTCGTGACAGCTCAACACCAGTTTTCCTGGCTAGAAATGTCACTGGGCACCTCTCTGGTCCCTTACGAACTATTGGATCGGTCGCTGTGGGACAATATGGTAAATGCAAATTGTGGAACTGAAAAATTGAGCATAAAGGACAGTACCAAGATATTTTTAAGATGTATAAAGATATTTAAGACTTCTGTCCTTAAATACTTACAGGGCTTCCAACCTGATAAGTAGTAAACCCACATGTATATGTGTCTGAGGGCATAACTTGCCTCTGATATATTAAGCTTCAAGGCACTTGTTATTTTATTCCTGTGTGTGCGCGCACAAGTATGTGTGTATATATTTGTGTGTGTATATCAATTGGTATAATTGTAGGTGACATCAGAAATGTGCTATAGAAGTTGAGTCCTTGTTTAAGACTGTATTTTCCTCTTGTAGTTCTACTTCTGTTCATCTGTCTTATGGGAATGCTCACTGCTCTTGGACTTTTTGATTCATGTAAATATTGTAGATGTCTTCAAACTGATCCTAAACCATAACCCTGGATAAGAACAGCCTTACATTTTGGAGAGGTTCTGTCCTCTAACTGACCTTTGGTGCTGGGCCTTATTTTAACAGTAATGGCCAAGATTCAGATTGCAAATTAGACTTCTCCAAGCTCTGACCCAGATTCCAGCATAGCTGCTCAGATCCTGCTCTAGACTCACTTTTAAATGCAAGAGAAATAAAAGATTTCCCGGTTTCGACTTCCAGGACAAATGCCCTTCCTGTGATGAGATCACACATATCAACAGGATATTGTAATTTTGCCTGTTTGTACTGCAGTCATGCTTCCAGTAATGTCCCTCCCCATGTTATAGCAGATTTAGCCCATGCTGTTTCAGGGTTTATTAACTCTTGACTTGCCTTCAGGGGTGCGAGTGTTCCAGTCATCTCCAGCAGCTAACAGCCTGAACTTCATTGGGGGCCCTGCCATTCTACTAGGTCTCATTGCCATGGGCCGTGATGACCATGCTATGTATGCTGCTGTCAAAGTCCTGAACTCTGTCTTGAACAGCAACCCGATGAGTGAAAAGCTGATGAGGCATATAGGAGGATACCAGGTGAGAACAAGCCAACCTGCTTTTGCCACTTACCTCATTTACATTGTGTGTGTTTAGCTCCTTTGAGGACTTGGCCCATGGCAGCCATTGGGAGTAAAATGTTAAAAGTCCAGTCCAGTAGCCCTTAATGTAGTCCCATGTGAGTTGTAACACAATTGAGAATGAGGGCTGCAGGTGTGGGCTCTAAATCTTGGGCCCATAACCTCACAAATATGCCACAACAGCTCAGTTAATGATATGGAGAGTGACCAGAGAAGACTTACTTCCAGACACAGCTAGCAAGGCACAAGAAGCCTTTCTTTACACATTCTAATAATGGAAGGTACTTCATTGGCCATTCTGTTAAGACCTTAGCCACAGAGCAGACAGAGAGGGTAGTTTATGTGCAAGCTGCCCTCATGCATATCTCTCTGCCCAAGCTCTTTAACCCTCATCCAGGAAACTACTTTGCGGGGCACATGGTCCACATGGCCCACCCAGCTTGTGACTCCTTTGTGCTGAGACTTCCAGTAATTGACAGTGATGGGTTTTTAATGCTGTCTTTTGGGAACTGAGTTGAACAGTCTGTATTCTGAAATATATACTGACTTAGGTCTATCCCAAACTTGGCTATCATTACCATTCACACTTGAAACTCTACTTGGCTTAGACTTTGGGGGAAACCTGTACCAGGTTTGAGCAAACTAAGGAGGAAAGGTATAATTTGTTTTTGGTGAGTATAGTTACCTGGGAACTCAAGCATACACGAGACAGAGCAGGCCAGAGTGACAGCAGGGGCTGCCCCCAGACTTGCTTCATTAACCTCACTTCCAGTTTTGTATGCATGGTGCTAGAACAATTTGGTGGGGATGCACTTCTTGGCTGAGCAAGCAGCTTAGATGCATCCTTTGATTCTTTGCTATACATTTTTCCAGTCCATATAATTATCTATGTCATATGGGGGTAGTTTTGTTCTCTGGTTGGATGACTAAAGCTTTTAACCAGGAGACTCATTTCAAGAGTACTTCCTACTTAGCTGTTTTCTGACATATTTTTCACATGAAAAATTATTCTTTCTACCATTTGTGAAACATGGTGAGTTTTGGACACTTCTGCAAATCAGCCAGCAGTTGTCTCATTAATAGACCTTACTTGAGAAATGGCATAGTTTTTACAAAAATGTAATAACTATGCCATTAATAGCATAGTTTTTACATTGTAATCTTTTTTATTTTTAATCTTTTTTCATCCAAAAAGATTAACAATTGGTTTTTACCAGCTCCATGCACAAATAACTCAGTGTAACTCCATGAGTAATAGTGCAGTGAACTCTTCTTGCTTGTTCATAACATTTAGACATCAGATACTATAATTTTTATACTCCACAAATTGACATTCATTTTGCTCTTTTCTAATGCAACCAAGAAACATCAATTATATATAATTTTTTGTCAAGTATAGCTCCCACAAGCTTTAGATGTACTTTAAACACTTCAGTCACTGCTTGAAGCTCACTTATAAGCATCAAGTACTGTGTATGTCTGGATGCACGTGCATATGTAAATCCTGTTAGCTGATAGTGTTGTACAGGAAAGCGTGCAATAAGTTGAATGGAGAAGACTTTTTCTCCTGTGCTCACTACATCTGTTGAATTAAAAGAAGTCATTAATAACTTTCCAGGTGCTGGCATACTTACTTAAGAGGAAGACACACTTGTTAAACAACAGGATTTTACAGCTGGTGCTCTCCATAGTAGGCACGGCTGAGCTCGGCTTTGAGTCCTCAGCTATCAAGAACTGTGGTGCCTTCCAATATGTTCTCTGCAACTTTGAGGTAAACCTATTAACATGCTTTAGCTGCTTGTGTGATTAAAGATGATGATAGGGTATGTACATAGTTCTGTGGAAATACCTTTTGTGTTGCTGTCTGGTGCAAAGCTGAACTTAACAGAGAGAGGTCTGAACTAAAACCTTTCAGACTTGGGGCTGTTTGCAATGTGGTTTCAAACATGACTTGAGCCTACACCAAAGTTCTCCAGAGTTCCTCCTTATGCTTGCACCCAGCAAGCCACAAAGGAGTGTTATTTAATTTCAGCCATAATGCTTTACAAGGGAAGATATTATTGTTTCCATTGCAGGGAAGGAAAGGGGAAACTGAGGTGAAAACACTTGGCTGCCTGTGCTGACATAGAAGAGGACTAACATAGTCAGATTGCTCAGTCTCAGTCCAGTGCTCTAACCCCTGACCCATGCTGCCTCAAGCCATTTGGCTCAGACTTCATTGTTTGCATTGCACATTTCCTCTGTTGTTATTTCAGATGTGAAGGAGCTAGTGAGGATGTTGTCACTGCTCAGAGCAGAAGAAATGGGAATCAAGATTTCTGGGTTCTGTCAGCCTCTGCTACCAAGTCATTGGGGGCAGTCTCAATGTGCTTCGGTTTCCCTTACCTTTTAAAGGGTTATTTTCTAATACCTTCCATAAGTTGTATGAGGACCAGCAAATGTATGAAAAGTACTTTGAGAGACCAGGGTGAGGGCAACATGCTGCAAAAGTGTAAAGATATATTAAAAAGAAATAACTTATTTTGTCCTATCTTAATAAAGAAGCTGAACTCAAGAAGTTTGATATCTCATGGTTCATTTGTCTTTCAGCTTTGGTTAAATGCACCAGAAAATCTCGACCTGGCTGTCTTTTCACATCTCATGGAGATTCTGAAGTCTTCCAGGTATATACCCAAGACCGAGATGGGATGAATTATGCTTATCACTAATTAGCATTAATTGTGGCTGGGGTTTTCAAAGGGATCTAATTGCATGTCCAAATGATACTTAAAACCTATGGGAGACAAAGGCAACTGTATCTTCTGTGTTCCTTTGAAAATCCAAGCCCTAACTTCCTTGATCCTGAGCAAGATTGTACCTTAGATACTAAGGTAAGACTAAAGTAAGATTGTTCCTTAGTTACTGTTTAGAGGTGTAAGCTTTCATAGGCTACATCCACCAAGCCAGCAGGTCTTGCCAGAGACCCAGGTACCAGCTGTGTTCTCTCATCAACACAGACCACATCATCACTGGACCAAAACACACAGATTATAACATCCAGGGCTCATTCATCTGTTCCTCTATCAATGTTATGTGCCACCACCAGATTACAGTGTCCCTCTCCTGTCTACATTGGACAGATGGGACAATCGTTACATGAAAGAATGAATGGGCACCAATCTAACATTAATTCCAGAAAGGCACAGAAACCCATAGCAGAACACTTCAACCTCCTTGAATGTTCCTTCATTGACCTCAGAGGAGCTGTTCTTAAACAACAAGACTTTAAAAACTGACTTGGATGTGAAATTGTGGAACAAGAAATCATCCACAGACTGGACTTTGCAAACTATGGTCTCTACAGAGACTATGCATTCTTATTCCCTTTGTCCCTTAGTGGGTTAACTGCCTGTCTCAGGAGTGCCTCTCTCAGGAGCGTACCCTTCCTCTGTCCTCTGTATTTACATTTCCTTCTACTTAGAACCTCTGCTTTTGGCAAATCCATTCATAGCATCTGAGGAAGTAGGATGTTTCCTACAAAAGCCTGTGGCTCTGTGAAACAGTTAGTCCCTAATACATCTTACTACCTCTTTGCAGTGAGTGTCTAATGTGCTATCACGCCCTGCCTTTTGCCTGGCTTTAGACTAACATGGCTAACCAAATCTCTTTACTTGATTCTGTTAGTTAAGTAACAGGATCCAAAGCATGGGTGACTGGTGCCTATCGAGAGTCTGGGGGGGGGGGGTCCCCCACAGCTGATCACAGACCAGGGGGGTTGTCCCTCAGCAGCCAGTTGTCAAGTGGAGAACCACCAGTGGCAAAAATGGTGAAACTGGAAGTGCACTTCCACCGGCACTTCCGGCTTCGTGGCTGGCACTTCCAGGGGGTGCATGGCCAATCTCAGGGGGTGCATGTGCACTTGTGTGAACCCCCTACATGTTGCCAGTGATCCAAAGACCTCACTCACCAGATGAGGATTTGATCAGTTGACTGGGTTGATTGCAACCCCCTAGGTTCCTGCTTGGCTGCTGCTCCTCCTATTTATTGTTCCAGCTGCAACAGCAGCCAGGGGCTCTGGGTTCTCCCTTTCTCCACCAGCTGTGACTTCCTACCCCTGCTGTAGGGACAGTCAGTGCTGCGCAGCATGAGAAGTGGAGGGTAAATCCCAGTGCCACCAGTGTGGGGCGCAGTGCCTGTGTGGGTGTTCAGTGTAGAATTGAGAATTGCCCAGGTAGCTGCAGCAGCAAAGGCATTCATATGGTCTGTGGCCCAGGGGCCCACGGCTCACCTTGATGCAGCCTTCCTTAGTTTAGCTCATGCAGCACGTGAACCCTGGTCACTTGGAAGTTGAACATCCCAGTATTAGAGAAAGAAAAGGCCTGTTAAGTCATTTTTAGTGATTTGACCAGGTCTCATTTTTTGTGGGCTGCATGAGAACAAGTCCAGACTGACTAGAGTTGGAATTGCAGTCTAGCTCTATGTACACCTTTTTCCTAGAGCAATCAGGTGTCTAGAAGAGCTGACTGGAATAGTGGGTAGACAGTCTCTTCTCTTGGGCAGACAAGTCTCTTCACTGGTGAGAGGAATTTAGTCTGGAATTCCTTTTGGTATTTAATCTTTAGATTGTGCTGAGGATGATTTGTTATCATTTATTAATTGTTTATTCATTGCTTATATCATGCTGAGTACTTTACAGAGAAATTTAACTTGAAAAAAAGGTTTTTGTTTATTCATTTTCTATTCCTTTATCAGGGATGGTATGACATTACTTTTGTAAAAAAAAAATTGAGGATTACATATTTTGAAAGAAAATTATGTTTGGTGAAAAATGTAAGACTTAAATTGAAATTTAGACTAAAGAGTTTTGATTTTCTACCCCCTAAAGCCCTCAAACTTGTGCAGGGAAAAGAATATTGGTAACAAGTTCCAACATAAAGTTAAGTAGATTTGGAAAGATCTGGCAAGGCTGAAGTGGCTGCCTACAGCAAGCCTATGGATTCCACTCTTCTGGCACTAGGAAGCCACTCATAATCCTGTCTGGTGTTTCTTGCTGAGTTTTACAAGAACAGTATTTATTTCTACCGGTGCACCACTTTTAAAGTCAATAACTTTGTTTCCTTTGAACTGTCTGAAACATGGCAGCTTCCAGGGAAGGGAGCAGTGGGGGAAGGAGGTAAACACATGAAGAAGGCTTCAGATCTCTATCCCTGACACATATTCAATTTCTCTGACAGTGTTTTGATCAGTTGCCAAGACAATATTAGAAGTCAAAGGTACAAATTGTAAGCGCAATCTGAGAATCCTTTTAGCAGAAACTCAGCAGATTTGGCTTTTTCCAGTAAAAGCTTTTAATGTTCCCATTGCTTTCATGCAGAGATAGAAATTGGAACGCTGAAGTTGCCTACCAAGTGCAGATGGTGCCCAAGCTGATTTTCCTCTTCAACGACACTGAGATAAGTTGCTCAAGAGTCACCATTGTTTGTTCCATCGTCTCCCATCTGCTGCAGGGCTGCTTCAACACCAAAGATATTCTAAGGTAGACAACCCTGCAATATATTCTCAACTTGTAAATGAGTTGTTCCCATGCAAGCACAGGGGTGTGCTTATGTGGGATTCTGCTGGCCCTATCTTTGCATTTTTGAGTGAGTATAGATTGATCCCTGCCAATAAACCGAAAGGGAAAGCCTGTTTATTACAAGCCAGTTCAGCATTCAGATCAGCCCTGTTCATGTGAATGAGACTTACCATAGCCCAGACTTGTGATCCATACTCATGGTGGGTATGGATAACTTAACTTAAATGGGTCTACCCAAAGTTTGAGGTAGTATTCAGGGTAAATAAATGTATCACTACCTGCCCCAGTTTAGTGTGTTATCTGAATGCCTTATTTGGTCAGTGTTTAAGTCACTGCCCATTTTATTCTTGAATCCACTTGTGGCTTTTGCAGGGATCTCTTGGCTCAGAAAATTTAAAGCATTAATTATGAGCTAATAAAAGAACATCTTGAAATATAATAGTGCTGTATTCTATAGCTCAATCAAGATTGGTCAGCATAGTAGCCAACCTGTGGAATACTGGTAATCCAGACAGTGCTGCAGCCATCCTGCACGGAGATGTAGGCTACAGAGATGATTATATATCCCAGTGTTCAAAGTGCCATCTTGATTCCTAACATAATCCCAGCTCCAGGTGCAGCATTATATGCTGGGACCTGTTGTGTCCATGGCTTTCATCATCACTAAAATCTTTCAGGACCCTCATTAGTCCCATAACTTGGGTGACACTATTGTACATCACAGCTTCTGAGCCATCATTCAAAACGTGATATTTTATCCTTTAAAGAACTTAATTCAATCTGTGGGAATGATGGTTACACTACTGAAATGCCATTTATGTGCATAGCATTATCCAGTTTTTATGAAAATTGGAAAACATATTTGAGCAAAATATAGGTAAAAATGAGTTTGCCATGGCTGTCTCATGGCTAGCTGCTGCAGATTCTTAACCAGTCTTGGTGTGCCTGGAGACCAGATGGTGATCACAGTGTTGGGTCACTTGGAACAGAGTTCCCAAGAAGATATAGACCTGACATATGTAGCAGTGCTACCCTAGAGTTGCCAGCCCTAGTGGTTCAAACATAGGTTAGGATCCCAACATTTTGAGGGGTTTTTTTTAACTATAGAATTTTAAAACCAAAGTTGAAAGATCCTTTTTATTTGCCTTCTGGTTTATGAGCCTTTAGGATTCATGTTTCAAGTGTCCCTGAAATCATGAGGGCTATAGCTTACATTTATTCTGGATGGAAGTAGAGATTCTCACACAACTGAAAGGTTTCAGGAACTGAGGCTTTAAAAAAAGTCAGAATATTATGAACATACTGTGCATTTGTGAGAGTTGTTAACACTGCTAACCAAAGGTAATTTCCTTTCTCTGAAAGGATTGGATTGTTCCTTGTTTACACTTTAAAACCATCTTCTGTGGATGAAAATCAGATTGGTCTGGAAGGTGCTTTTGATGGGCAGGAAGAAGGTAAGGAGCCCCTCTGAACAATTTCTGATGGCTGGGCAAATACTGCCCCTCTTCCTAGAGGCTACAGAGCACTGCTGTGAGGCACTGGGAGGGCTAGATGCCTCAGGGGACACAGTGGGAGATCTTCATGGGATGTGAGTGGAAATACCCATGTAGTTCAGGTTAAATGCTCTAAGGGCACAGACAGAAGTGCAGCTCCCTACTGTAACACAGAATACTTTGCAGGAAACTTTCTAAGTTACAACAGTACCCCCACCAAACAGAAGTTCCCTGTTGGTTCCAGGGGGTGGGAATCTAGCTGCTGGGATTCCCCTAGCAATGGCACCCCCTGCCTCCCAGGCTCTCCCTCCCAGCCTGTTGCTGTTTTCAGATTGGGAGGGGAGAAAGGGAGTGGAAGGAACTCATTGTAGGGGTTCCCTAGCTGGCACTGGAGGATGGGGTGGGTGGATTGAAACCTCTCCACCTTGTGGGGGCTCCAATACACTCACTCTCCAATAGGAACTGAAGAAACCCTCAGACAAAACTCCCTCCGCTCCCTTTCCCCACCGCCCATTCTAGCAACAGGTCAGAGGCTGGCAGGCAGACAGACACAAGTTACAATAGACGCTATGTTTTGAAATGTCTTCATCTGAACTCTCATGCAATGAGTGTTCAGATTTTTGCAGGATCAGGCCATTTCAAAGTGCTTTGCAGCCATGTATTTCTGTTTGGTCACAGCTGTAGAGTGCTTTCAGGGGCCAGATTGGGAAAAATTGTCACTTCTGTCTGTCTCCTTAGGGTATACCTGGGGGCAGCCAGCCCCCTGTTGTAGGTGCAGCTGTAGTGGCAAAAGTAGGTTTTCTGCTGCCAGAGATACAATGACTCCACTTAAATGCAAAAGCACTATCTGTAGTTGCTGCTTCTTGCTGCCAGAATTGTGTCCACAATGATTTTTGTTGACAGAGCAATGTTTTCTACAGGGTATGATCTTTTCACATCTCAACTGACATGATTATGACAGCAAACCCTATAGTCTAGCCCTACAGAGTGTGTACACCTGAGTGAGTTAAATTAAGCATCTTTTAAACTCTTAAGCTATTTGAGCCTGACATAGCTGCTGAAAGAGCTGGATGTCCAGATTTCTTGCAATCTAAAATCTTATATTGGTCCTGACAGCAATTTTGTTGGATCTCACATATGTAAACACTGTAATACATTATATACACTGATACAGCTTGAATCTCCATATACAGAAACTGGAGTTTGAAAACATCTCTTTGGTTATTCCATCTAACTATTTCTCCTGGTGAGTCCAGGATTGTTCCTTATGGATTACTCTTCAGCATTTTTCCCAGTCTAGATTTAAATCTCTCTAAAGAAAGGGCTTGGGGAACAGATGTCAGAAGTGACTAGTGCTTATAGCACCATACAGCCCATGTCCAGATGTTCTTGTCTGAACTTCTCTAGCCTGCTAAACACCCGTGAGATTTTTCTTTTTCCTGGGCAAGTCTCATGCAAACAAGGTTGTTCATCAAAGCACTGAAACACATGTTTTGTCTCTTCTCTACTTTATATTTTCTTCTGATTTTTGTAGCCTTAAGCCAAACATCTGGAAAGACAATCTGGCTCCGAAATCAGTTACTGAAGATGCTGTTAGATGTAATGCATTCAGACAAACTTCATCTGTCCTCAAAGTAAGTAGGGCCATTTCAGAGTGGAGTAGAGTAGGGTTTAGGTCTTTTAAAATGCCTTTTTGTCTGTGATTGACCATCATTGAACACACTATTAATATCTGAATCTCAACAGTCAGTGAGAGAGGCTGGAATTGAAGACCTTTTCCAGTGAATGTATTTCAGGGTTACAGTGATCTCCTTTTAAAAAAGCAATATTTTCTCTGCATTTATTAAAGGCCAAGTTCAGAGAGATGATGGCTGTCTCCTCTACATTGCTCAGGGAAAATAAATCTGTTGTGTGTTTAAAAATGAGTTGAATCCAAACTCTAGTTATAAACACTACAGTCACTTAATATCAACCATATGATGTTTACATCATTGTAGTGTTGGGTTAAGGTTGCTTGAGTGCCCAAACTTAAGTGCCCAAACTGTGCATTTCTATCCCTTAATAGGTTTGGATTTCTTTTAAATTTAAGCCTTTATTCTGTGTGTCCTGGGTTAAGAATGCTTGGGGTAATTACAATATCCCCATAATGCATTTTGCACTAAATTATTGATGCATCCTCTCAACCATAATTTCACGTTAAATTTTTTTATCTGGGAATAAATGATAGCTGGGGCCTGCTAGGGATTTGATGTTTTTATTTAGCTGAATGAACATGCTAATTAATATCCTTGTTTTGAGCCTATGGGTCAAATTTTAAAATTTCAATTAAGATTTCCCCTCAGGGACTTAGGCTCCTAAATCACTTAGAACATTTCTGAAAAATGTGCTTTGTTTTTAACGTGTGTATTTTTTCATATCCTTATTTCTTCCAGGCTGCAAGAGGAGATGTTCTCAACACTGGGGCCAGACTGGTTCCTGTTGTTCACACAAAGCCATCTGCACTCAAGCACAGTAGTCCTAGGAGTCAAGCTGCTTCTGTGCTTCCTCCACAACCACACCCTGCTGAA